>NW_027108204.1:309958-312046 GCF_000696795.3 Halyomorpha halys
TTTTTTGGCTAGAATAAATAGAAGGAGATTCACTTAAAGTAATGGAGGTAAATTGCTTCTTAGGCCGGCAACTGCCCTTCAATAGCCACGGAGAAAGGAAGAAAGACTTCTTTATCAAAAATGAAATAGCGACGGGTTGACCCAGTTTTATGCATGCGCTCCAGTAGATAAATCTCAGTGCCTTATGTAGCTCGTCTTCCCTCATATTAGTTTCGGTCCTGGCGAGCTCAAGCTTTTATAAAATATTTAATAGTTACATATTTCTCAACATGCATAAAACTTAAAAGTCAGAATGTATTTTTAAGAAAATAAAAGACTCATAGGATAGAAAAGAGATATTAAGTAGAATAAAATGGAAGGATTGCCAAGAAGTATAAACTAAAGGAAAAATACAGAACTAAACAACACAAATATAATTGCAAAAATGTTAATAATATTATCAATACAATGGCTCCATCACTAAAAACATCGGGATGATTTTAACATTTAGAACCCTTTAATGCAACATAGCGAACGAAAAATCAACGTTAGAAGATTCTTTACGTTATTCTCATAATTAAAAATGATAAAAACACAGAGCTATTTATTGGTCAATACCTAGAACCTAACAATATTTTTTTTAAAAATATGGATTACAGGGTAACATAAATATATGATTAGAATAATAATATACTAAGTTAGATATGGTGAATTGAATAATATAAAAATAATTATATTATTTATTTAATACTAATTGAGCTCATTTCAACGATAGGTCGTGCATTGAAAGAATATATAAGTAATCAATGTTCAATCTTTAAGTCCCAGAAGGCATTTCTTTCTTAACAGTACTTATTAAAATTTTTTTTTTTATTAATAGTTAATTTATATCTTTTTATAAAACACGAAATCCAACAACGGGATAAGCGGGAATACTACATTAATTTTCGAATAAACAGCCCTATAAGCAAGAGATAATACCTTATTTGAATAGATTTTTATTTATATTATGTTTATTTTATTTTCATCTTAATAAATATAAATTTATATCAATAATAATAATTTAATTTAAAAAAATACACAATTTTCTAAAATTCATAAGTTCGTCAATATAGCAATTTCTGGAAAAACAAACATACTTAAAACTTCTACAACTTTTATTTAAGATTCAAAACAATAGTGTTCAATATCATATGGGACATATTTCAATGAAAGGTAACAAATCAGTCGATTTGTGGAATTCGTTATTATAAATGACTTTTATATATTCAAATTTCAGTTTCATATAGAAAGTAAAGGTCTTTGGGAACAATTTTTTGTGGCATATTAAGGAGCTTTCAAAGATTTTAAGAGCCCTGAAGTTCAACTTTGTCAGATCTTAAAGAAACCATTCTAAAACCCAGTAAAATCGTACTTACTTTTTTTATTTATTATGATTTAAGGATTATATTATAAATAACTTGTTAAAAGTATAGAAAGCATAATTTATAAATTCAAAAGAATTATCACCAATAAAACTGATTCTCTTTACTTAGAAAAATGAAATACGTTCCTAACTTATAAATATAAGACGCATATGTTTCCGGGAAAAAATCTCGGCAATAAATCAATGTTCTCCAATACATTCTCCTTTCTATATTTCTCGTCTCCCAAGGGTCACTGGAACAAAGAACAAAAACACATAAGTCTTTTCTTCCCCTATCGTCTTTTATCTTAGTACTTCACGTCAGAGAATTCGATACAATTTGGGATGCTCTCGGGATTTTCACATCCATCAGCTCTGTCATAAATAATGGATTTCGGACTGGATTGATGTCATCAAGAGCACTTAAACACATCAAAGAAAAGACATCATAATGATACCAAAAAAACCTACTAAAATGTAATGGATTATTTAAGCTGGTTTTTAACCATATGTTATTGATCACTATATGTTTTACATATACTATTAATAATTTTTAAAAATATAGATCATATTTGAACATCACCACAGTTGATAATCAACTTGTCCCCAAATAAAGTGAAATTCGGACAACAGTTTTTAAACATGAAAAACTTTCATGAGAATTGTTGGTAACGAGCTCGCAGACAAAGCTGCCAGAGAGGCAC
>NW_027108204.1:313076-320774 GCF_000696795.3 Halyomorpha halys
AGTTAATACTAAAACTTCAATACCGAAATTTTAGCATTTAATCTGTAACGCAAGTATACTTAAATTTTTCAAAAATAATTTTTATACCCAGCCAAACTATGGTGTGAGTTCAAATTCATATTATTGTATTGATACAATAATAATTACAGTAATTCATAGTGGATTTCCATCCCAAATCAGGCCAGATAGAATAGTTTAGTATCCTAAAGATACCCTGCTGAAATGGCACGCTACGCCCACAATATTATTAATATCCGCGTTTTAACACTGGTCACGTATGAACAAATCGATAACCGGCCAGGGTATACGAAAAATAGGTTAGAATAAGGGGTGACGGGAATTGAACATAAAAATGTCCGCGATTATTATTTGCATGCAAACATTTTTAGCTAAAGCCCTGTTTTATCAGATGTAAGGTTCATAGCCCAGGTAATTTTTTTTTTTTTTTCGTTTTACGACATTGACCTAACCTACTTCAGTTCGATAAAGCCAAGCTCTGATGATAATCTTTTTTCAATCACCATAGCCGTCTAGAGGTTGATAACCTTTTCTAATCAGAGTCGGTATATCACGAAATAAATTTAAATAAAAATTATTTGAGCTGATTTTTGCGATTTACGCTTTGAGGATGCATCTGATCGGAAAAATCACATAAAAATTTCCTTTTATTTTTACATATACAATTATATACATAATTCCTAATTGAAAAAGGAACTACCCCTTGGTGGTATACTCTTTTTAAAGTCAGCAAAATACAACTACAAGAGTAAACTGCAAGACTAACAGTATTGCTTTTTACTTGATTTTGATATAGATCCTTAGTTAATTAGAGATCATAAATTTGGATAATTACAATATTTCACAAGTAATGTTTTTTATTTATTTAATGTAATTTACAACTGTACAAATAATAAATACAACAAGTAAATCTGTGGAATGTTTTATTTACACATGAAAATCTTTGGAAGGAGCCACCCATTGGTGGTACATCAACCATTAATTTAAATTAGAAGGTCCTGTGGCCATCTTCTTTTCAGATGCCTCAGAGGATTATCAGGGATTGTTAAGGATGAGAGATTAAGAACTAATGGGTTAGGATGGGTAAGGAGTTTGAAATGAAAAGACGCATATCTGTTTTGGGCCAAATCTGCAACGGATGGGATGCTAAGGTCTTTGTGGATGAATTTATTTGTAGCGTAATAAGGAACATTAAAGATTTACGACATTGACCTATCCTACTTAATTTCAGTTCAATAAAGCCAAGCTCTGATGATAATGTTTTATCAATCACAATAGCCGTCTAGAGGTTGATACCCTTTTCTAAGCAGAGTCGGTATATCACGCAATAAATTTAAATAAAAATTATTTGAGCTGTTTTTTGCGATTTACGCTTTGAGGGTGCAACTGATCGGAAAAATCACAAAAATAATTTCCTTTTATTTTTACATATACAATTATATACATAATTCCTAATTGAAAATATGTATTGATAATTTATTTATCACTAACACTAATAATTAATTCATGCCATCCTAATTTAATTTACATATCAAGACCCGAAATCCCACACATTTCCTGCTAAAATGGAGTTGAATTGCATGGAGTGGATTAGAGGCGGTGGTACAAAGCCTGTTCAAGGACCAGACAATGATACCTTGGCCTATTACTCGCTCCCTCTACTTCACCAAATCGTCGTGGTCTTACCAGCAATAGGTCCATTGAACATTTTCATTGTTCTTGCACTACTGCCATCGAAAGTACGTGTGTAGTGCAAATCGAAATACTTCATTGATAAAAATGAGAACTTAAAAAACTGATATAAAGTTCATTTGTCACACTTCACCCGAACACTTCAAAATGAAAAAGAAGATTTTTTTCTATTATTTCAGGTTCAAATGACTGCAAAATTTTCAATTTTGATTAGCAAGGTGCAGTGTGAATATATTCCTTAATAAATATTTTCATTTTAAAAAATCAATTATTAGATATGGATTTTCACATCCATCAGCTCTGTCATAAATAATGGATTTCGGACTGGATTGATGTCATCAAGAGCATGTTCAGAAAGTTAGGACAAAAATGTTTTTTATAATAAAAAAAAATTTATTTAAAGAAAAAAATATATTTTTTATATATTTCAACGTCCTTTTAAAATCACGAAAAATTTACGTTAATCCGTAGACTTTGATAGATTTTGATTCAGGAACTATTATTTTCATAATTCATCATAGAAAAAAAATGTCATTTCAAAAACTTTTAGATTATTTTATTACTGGAACGAAAAATCAGGACAGGTGTCCAATATTTTTGGATGAAGGATCACCAAAAAAAATCAAACTTAAAAGTGCTACTCTCACATTGCTTTCTTTCCCTTCTCTTGTGATTTTTTTTCCCAGTAGTGCATATACCACGCATTCAATTATATATTTTTCTCCTATATTTTGAAAAAATTTATAAAATGGAATGAGAGGTGAGGACAGTTGTTGTACACAAGTAGGTAAAAGATAAATCATTATTTATTCAATAATAATGTGCAAGTTGAACATACTGAAATCAAATAAGGATTAAAATAAAGAATTTAACGTTAGAAATGAATTAATGAATGAGACGTTTGTAACGATCTAGTAAACTGGTAAATATTTACTTCTATTTTTTGCCTCAACATTTGACTTATGTACAATAGGCGATGATTTCCAACAATGTATTGCCATGCTTCTCTTCCAATATCAATTTTGGAACATTATGGATCAGGAAATACAGAAGTGAAACGCGCTTTTACACAAATAACAGCCCAACCTCAGAAGACGTGGAGATTACGCGGAACAGTTTAAAATAACAATCTGACCTTTTTATCTTTTCTGAAATTCAGATGAAGATGAAAAAAGACAAAAGATACAATTATCTCCTAAAGAGTCAAATCAGTATCTAACCTAATGTCTAATGACAGCATTCTATAAAATTACATGATAAATTACAACTATTCTTTTTTGAAATGTCCATCACTTATTATTAAAATTAGTTATTAATTATATTAATCAAAAGTATCCTTTGACAGTGATTTATTGTTAAACATTTGTACTCACATATTAATAAGATGTTCAAAAGTACAACGTATATTCCTTACCTAAAAAAAAAACAACATAATTAAACAAATTAGCAAAAGAGTCCAATTTATTATGAATATAATAAAATTAGTTTTTCTTATTTTAATGAAATTAATTACCATTAAATGTGGGAAATAAAAATTTATTAAAATTATATTGAGGGATAAACAATTCTTTTCCAGTACAAAAAATTCTATACCGTTAGTTTAAATAATGAAAATTATTTAGACATATATATATATATATATATATATATATATATATATAAAGTAACTTATGAGCATAGCTTAAATACAAATAAAATAATTACTTATCAAAATTGCCTTCCAACCAAATTATTGTATGACAACAGAAACTCTCCCTACTAGTCTAAAATAAAAATCTAATGGTAAACAATGTTAAAAATGTACACTAAAAAACTTTTTAAAATTAGGGGAGTCCATATTTGTCTCTATGTAGCAAATTTTACAAAGATAAATTGACATCTAATACACATCTCTATATTATAATATTAATACTGTTCATTTGATAAATTTCAATTAGTTGTATTTTAATGTCATGATATGGTTCGCAGTCTAGAATTGCTAATTTGTATTAATAAATATCTCTTTTATATTTATATTTCATATTTAAAATTTATCAATAATATTTGTTTAACGTGTATTTAAATTGTTTATATCTGTTTTGAAATTAACTACCAGTCCTTTGTTTTATGTTATATATAGATGTCTTCCACCACATTTCTATTTTGTTTCTTTTGTAAAATCTAGTATCCATATGTGTCTAGTATCTCTATGTGGATTGGCAATGCAAAAGTGTTTATTTTTTCTATTCTAGTAAATATTTTTTTATCTGAGTCGTGTGGGGAGGGAGGGGACATTATTCACTCTCCTACAACAAGCTCTGGTTTACGTTGAAATTAATTCCGTTGTAAACTCAGTCGGAAACTGGTGATTGGCGCCTACTAAACTGCCACGCCCCTGTTATTCATCATATTCATCATAAGGCCCGCCTTTTTGGCTTCAATTTTTCTAGCAGCTTGCCTTCTTCATTATAATCCTTCCTCAAAGGTCATATGTAGACCACAGGAGAAAAACAAGGAACTAGGATGCGAGAAAAATGAAATTTTTTTTGGTTTACCCCACAGAAATATAGTGTTCCTTCTTCTATTTAGCCCACTAATAAAACAATTTTGATAACAAACTGGGCTTCCTTTCCTACCTACAATGCCTTGAACATCCTATCTTCAAATTTGATAATAGTGGCAGGTGAAAATTAAAATTCAGAAATTAAAACAGAAATAATAATTAAACTTATGGAAATGTAAAGGAGTTTATTTGTCTCAGATATTATTCAAAGTTTCGTAATTTAATATAATAAAATTATTTTAAATAATTATCATTTTTAGCAATATATTAAAGAAATAAATACAAAGTGATAATAATAATCCAGTGCTGTTAAAGGTTTGTGAGGGATTCAATACAAACATCTAGGAACCCGCAGTGCATCTAAGCAGTGGCGTGATTAGAACTCCAAACTTACCGTAGTCAAATCTATGTAAAATTATTAAACTATTTTTTTATGGGGAAGACAGGACTTATAAAAAGGAATTTTTCCCCCTAGCTAACATTGGGAACGATAAACAAGTTTCTACAGCTATGGAAAAGGATAAACGTTCCTAAAGGCTAAAAATATAGACATCAAGGGAAGTAGCGACTAATGAGACATTTTTAAAAGACCCTAGAAGCTAATGAGAGCTTAGAGAGATGCTGCAAGTCATTAATTTAGATGTTTAATATCCAGATAAAGTAGTCGGAACTACTAGCATTTCTACTAAAACTTAACTTTTTAACTGGACCTCGCAGAAGTATAAATAAAGGTTTATTTATTTGTAAACCTATAGAATTAATAATTTTTAATATTTTATTATAGATTTAAGTACGCAAGTATAAAAAAAAAAATCAAAGGATAAAAAAATAAGTTTTGAGATGCTTCAATGAACAACGTAGGCCAAGCCAACACAAGGTGGTATAAATGGTCCCCACACAGATACTTGGAATGTTTTCGACATATCTTTGTGTTTGAATGGCACTAAATATAATATGAATATTTAAGAAACCTCAGGAACTATAAGTCAGCAGCCAATTCAGAAATTAAGAAATGACATGGTAGGACACGTATTTAAGTATTAAGTTTTTAGGTTTATTTTAAATACATTTCAAAAGCAATGTTATAAAATTCATAGAACGCCCACTAAAACATAATTATAAACTCTAAAACTCCTTAAAATGGAGGCAACTACAGAATAAGGAGACTATGTGAAAGTCGAAATATATATATTAGTTCATAACAAAAATTCTGAAATAGGGGTTATGAAAAACAAAGCCTTGGACCAATTCTATTGGTTTTATAATAATTGTGGACTTCAGATAATTAATGATAATATAGGGGTTAAAGAGTACATATCACCCTTTTTATTTTATTTTTTTATTATTAATTTAATGTAATTTACAACTATACAAACAATAAATACAATAAGTAAATATGTGGAATGTTTCATTCACACTTGAAAATTTTGGGTAGGAACTACCCCTTGATGGTATACCCTTTTTAAAGTCAGCAAAATACAACTACATGAGCAAACTACAAGACTAACAGTATTGCTTTTTACTTGATTTCGATATTGAGCCTTAGTTGATTAGAGATCATAAATTTGGATAATTACAATATTTCACAAGTTTTTTTTTATTTAATGCAATTTACAACTGTACAAATAATAAATACAATAAGTAAATCTGTGGTACTTCAACCATTAATTTAAATTAGAAGGTCCCGTGGCCATCTTCTTTTCATAAACTTCAGAGGATTATCAGGGATTATTAAGGATGAGAGATTAAGAACTAATGGGTTAGGATGGGTAAGGAGTTTGGGATGAAAAGACGCCTTTCTATTTGGGGCCAAATCTGCAACGAATGGGATGCTAAGGTCTTTGTGGATGAGTTTATTTGTAGCGTAATAAGGAGCAAGGATTTTGGATTGTAAGGATTGGATGTGGGAGGAATTTGATGGTTTGGTAGAGCCCCAGAGCTCAATTCCATATGTCCGAATTGGTCTGATTATCATAGTGTATAATATTTTTTTCTAGTATATGGGAAGTTTAGAGCGTTTGTCAAGAAGGTGTTGTAGCAATCGAAATCGACGAGTAGTTTCTTGTCGTTTCAGTCTTGTAAGTGGGTTCCATGTAAGTCTCTTGTCAAGATGGAGTCCATTCTTCAATGGATTCTATGTGTCTGTAGTGTTTGTGATGCATTAGTAGGGTCGTTGTTTACAAAGAGTATACATGTGTCATCAGTGTATGTTTTTAGGACTGTGTTAGGGTGGGTTGTATGTCAGCTGTATAAACCGTGTAAAGGATGGGACCTAAGATACAACCTTGAGGAACGCCGGCGGACTGAGAAAAGAGAGATGAGTAGGCTAGGCTCTGATTTACATTAAAGGTTCTATCAGAGAAGTAGGAACGGATTAAAAGGAAATATGTAGGGGGAAGGAATTTACGAAGTTTATAGAGCAGACCTGGATGCCAGACTCGATCAAAAGCCAAAGTTTTTTTTTTAAAAAAGAATTTTAGAATAATATTAATTTTATATTATGTCAGTTGAAATCAGCCAACTACAAAATGTACCTGTCCCTAAGTTTTTTAGTCAGTCCAACTTCATGATTAAAATAAAAGTTTTCTCAGGGTTTTCCCTACTAAGAAACTTCAAGAACTTCAAATCTCTTGAAAGTGACCCCTTCTTGAATTCATCTTCATTTAACTTCAGATGATGTATGGGCTAAAAGTTGAAGGAAAAAAATATTCTAAAAGAGGCCTTATTTACGAACCCTAGTTTTCAAAGTTGTGATAGTTGATAAAAAAACAACTTCATTACGATGTTCATAACTAATATTACCATTTACAACTAAATGGTTCTTAAAAATATTACGTTTGTATTACTTATTACATAAGTATTCAATACTAATCAAACGTATCTCCCCAACTTTTTTTAAAATTTAATACCTAATTTCCTTTTCAAAGACAAAAAAAAATGTCCCTATAGGATCAACATAATTTAAATCTGTACCACTACAGCCCGTGAAGGGTTAGGGGTGCTGCAGTACTTTGTAAGGAAGTAATGTTACTATACCAACGGTTGTGCAAGGAGATGATTTGGTTAGAACCACGCTAGACCGCCTGATTCTTACCCTTTATTAAGGTACCCACTTTATAAGGTTAGGTAACCCCAGAGGCTACTACACCCACAGTGCTGACTCAACGGCTATAGGTATCAGATAATAATTATCTGCCACAGCGATTATCTCATTGCCTTACCAATGAGCTACTCATAGGATCAACATAAGATTGAAAAATATGAGTACATGAAATACATTTTTAAAAATCAATTACTTCCAGGCAAAGGTATAGGAAACATTTGGATAACCGGTAATTTTATAGGATATCAGACATGGTTGGCATTCAGAAAATAATGATAAAAAATTAGCGAGAACACTACTACAATTTTCAAGAAGTATGGTAGGTATCAATAGTCAAGAAGTA
>NW_027108204.1:321024-332179 GCF_000696795.3 Halyomorpha halys
GTCAAGAAGTATGGTAGGTATCAATAGTCAAGAAGTATGGTAGGTATCAATAGTCAAGAAGTGCATCTGAGTAGACAATAAGGGAATACAAGAAATGGAGAGGAAGACCAATTATAAAATGGTATAATGAGGGAATACATAGAGTGGGAGACTGTTTGGCAACTGACAATCAGAAATAGATCTCTATGGTAAAGTTATAAATAATCTGTAATATAACTTATATTCAAGTATTCAAACATAAAAGTATTTTATTTAATCATATCAGGCAAATTATTATTTTCTTTTAAATTAATATAAAAAATGTAATCAATGAGTTAGTGGAAAGTTTAGTAAACTGTTTATAGTTATAAATCATACTCATGCTTCCACAGGGAGAGGATTTTTGTTCTGTAAAGAATGGAAATAAAGATGTTTTCATTATTATTATAAATAACCTAATAGTTGTTATTGTAAATCATTAAAAAATATAAGAGAATAACAAAAATGTTTAATTTTTTGGGAAAAACATTTAATTACTGATGAACTGTAACTTAGGAAATATTGGTTGTAAAGATCTCATTTTGGTATCGAACTTTAAAAAATTCTAAAAATTCAAAATAGTATAGAACGAGGTGCACAGATTTGGTGTTATTTAGTAACAACTTAAAATTTTTTGAAATTTCACTGTAACGAGGCGAAACTGAAAATATTGTTTCTAGCAATGGATTTAGATCCCTAAACATATTGAAAAAATCAGCGTTATATAACCTTTTGCATGCAAGACCTCTTTTTCTTGTATAATTTTACTGGGCCAAATAATGATATGGATATTTGATGTCACGATACAGACCGCTTAATAAGCTGGCATGAATGCATGAAAACAAATTAAAAACTTTTTTTTTATTTAAGAAACATTTTCCTCAACACAAATTCATCTTATAAATCTCATATTCAAACAGTTAGATTACTGTTAGTTAAAATTTAAACTTCATAAAAATTATTTATTAAATCTAAATTTTAAGATGGATCGATATAAGCTAATCACAATTTTTTTTATTTCGATATTTCTCGTTTCCAGTAACGTTTATGATTAATACAAATTTATATCGTCATATAATAGCATATATGACGGTATAAATTTAGCCATGCATTATATTTTCAATATATTTTATCAATTTTTAAATAAATTTACAACTGGAAGAGTCATATCGTAAGGACGCTTTTAATCACTCTCTCTGCCCCTCTCTCAATATAATATTTATTTATTTAAACTTTAATCTATTATTTACTTATGCACCCTCCATAAATTTGTTAAGTTATTTTTAAGATCACGAAAGCTTTAATTAATTTTCTATTGATATTGCTCAGAAATTGACGCGGGGTAGGGACTATATTGTACATTTATATTTATATAGACGTAAATTAGAAATAGGCACAGGAAAAGAACTCTAATTAGAGAAGCCCATAAAATTAATAGTTGATGTAAACTCAAGTATACTATGTTTCAAATATAAAAAAAAAATCTAATTTAATAAAAATTGATTCCATATTTTCACTTATATGATCATAACGATAATATCAAGTATGTATGAAAAGCATCATCAAATAATGATAATATATTTAGAAGTAATAGTCTAACTTAAGCTAACCAAACACTTATTTGCAAAAAAAAAAAAAAACACCACATAATGACTAACAGAAAAAGTCTAATGCCAGCTATAACACTCTAGCTATGATAATTCTTTCGACTGAAAATTAAACGAAGCATTTACCCTCGCGTGTCAGCCAGACAGATTTATTTCTCCCCTCGACGATAGCATCGCCAGCGACTGCCACCGGGTATCCGTACTTGTTGCATTCCCAAGGTTCTTCAGCTTGTAATCCTTAGGGAGTTTATAACTAGTTTCTTATTTACATATAGGTCATGGTTGTATTACAGAGAGGAACGCCATTTAAACACACCAGCTACGTTTCATTAAAACTATTACTATTCTAAATTAGCTCTAGGTTGTTTCTATTTCATTTAAATTGATTACAATTAATATATCACCTTTTATAATTTGATATAAGTATCGATCCGCATTGCATAATTTATTTAGTAATTTTTTGGATTTATCCATAACAAGCCTAGAGGGTTTGGATATATAGACTAGAGATAGTACATCTCACAATAACAATCTAATTGCCATCGAAACCTTCGAATAATATCCTGAAAATTATTAATTATTAGAAATTATAATAAACGTCAATCCGTATTACATAATCTATTTTTGTAATTATCCAAAACAAATTCTTAAGTCTTTCAATACCAGTAAATAACTAACCGAATGAAGGTCTATTCAATTTAAGTATTATCAGGACAGAAAAATATTTTATCACATAACTATAGACTAGAGATAGCACATCCCACACCATAATGTTTGTCTCTTTTTAAAGTTTTAGCATTCTTTAATTCATTGGATATATTACAAAATTGCCGAATGTAATATTACTTAATTGTATGTTCTGTAGATTTAGAGGAAAACTTTTTTTGTTATTATTATTATTATTATTGAAATAAATATTTTATTCGATTTATAAAAATTTACACATAGTAACTGAACCACACACAGGATTCCGAGCCGGGACTAGGAAAATAGAAGTAGTGAGAGAGAAAGAAAATAAATTTTTTTAAAAATTTTTATATATAATATCTTGGCAAACAATCTACCAAAAGTCACAAAATACCATATTCGTTCCATATACAAAAATAAACAAACCGCAAAAGTCGTTTCTGATAAGTTTTGATATTCAACAGTAATTCTCTTGCACAGGGTACACATTGCCTATATATAACTCAGTAATTATTAAAAGAGCTTTACGTGTTGTTTTGTTTTTTATAGCCAAATGAACGGTTATTTAAAAGTAATGCAACATTTCTACAGTCCATGAATAAACATCAACTTGTTTATTATTAACTATAAATAAAGGAAACATAATTTGTTTTCGATCCTGTCAATGAAATAGAACACCATCAAATAACAATACCATACTTTTTATAGCCAGGATCTTTTAAGGATTATATGAGTGGTTATTAAATGAACAATCTTGTAGACATTAAAAATCCTATTTCCATAAAAATTATTTTCATAGGGAATAAAATAAGTATAAAATAGTTAATAACCATCGATCTTGAGATATTAATGTAGCCATTCTTTCCAACAACTTGATTTATTATATAATACTTTTTTTTTTTTAATTATTTTTATTTCTTCATATTCATTAACTGAACCTTCTTTTACTATTATGATTTAGGCGGACTTGAATAGCAAATATACACTATCAATATTGATTCTGAAAACCTGCTCCCACGAACTATGTTGAATACTGATTTGGAAGTTCTTTTTTACTCCACAATATTTTCTTGCTTGATTGGCAAAGATACATATATTTGTAATTCAATGAATAAATATTTAATTTTGTTTCTGTTTTCCTTTTAATATTCTTTTTGAATATTACATTAGTTTCTCGTTATAATTTTATAACTCACTAGGAGAGGAATTTTTTTTTTTTAAGAACTAATTTCACGTAATTGCAATAGCAAGACAGAATTGACTAAGGCGAGAGCGGAGAGTAGCAACTCTAAGCCTCCGACTGTACTAATTAGATTGAGAGTAGAGACAATTACACGAAACGGTTAAGGATTGAGCTTTAAGCAAGACAGTTACATTAACTCAGCAACTAGAAAAGAGCTGCAACAACTTCAAGGGCTTGGAAATCTTCCACCGTTTCGCACAGGAATGTTTTCAACTTACAAAGGTATTTCGCAAGCTGAACATGCTACACTACTATTCATTAATTTACAGAACAAATGAATTCAACATTTATTTAAGAGTATCGCACACTTAATGCAATAATAATATTACATATAAATCAAATATCTAACCTTTGAGGATATCGTATATTAAATATTTTAACTTTATATCAAAACTAATTATTACTTCCTAACCAATTAAAGTTAATTCGTAATAAATTCTTTAATCATTAAATAAAATTTGTCACGACAAAAAAAAATATTTTTATTCAAATACTGTTGATTTTTCATTGTAGGGGCATTACTATGAGAACTATAATGTCGCGTCAATAGAGTTTTTTACTATTGACTCATCCATATAATTTATATAATTATATAATATAATTTAGACAACATTTAAAAAGTAATTGGTAATATTAAATTTTAAAAGCCCGTTTGATTAAAGTAGGTTTTCGGTCGTTGTTTTTTAAAAAAGTTGTTTTTAAAAAACAAAAAACGACATATGGTATATTTACTCTAAGTTAGCCTTACTTACCATACCTTTAAAACAGACACTTAGTGAGTAGTACTGGTCCAAGTACAACATGTCTCAATCTTTCAAAATGAGATCATAACACAAAAATTAGAATAAGGGAATCTTAAATAACAGAATTTTTTTCTTAATCATGTTCTCCATAGAGGACCTATACAGTTCAAGAGTGGGAATGTCGCGAATAAATATTGACGTATCCAGGTGAGAATAGAACCCACAACCTTCTAAACCAAGCGCTCTGAGACCCAAACCCAACCCGCTCAGCTATCAGATCCTCTAAATTTTGCTTTATTTCGAGTTGCGTTATTTTTGCATTGAAAATACGGTACGATGTTATTTAATAAACGGCAAATTAACAAATCTACTTCCATTACTGTATGGATGCTTCAGTGCATAAAGACAACTAACTCTGTCATTGATTGGTGTAAATGTTGAAAATGTTTTTAAACATAATAAAATAAAATCAAGTAATATTTAGTAATATAATATTTGACAAAAGTACAGATTGCTTTGCGTATCAGGATAAATCAAACAATGTAATGATTAAAATGGTACAAGAGCTTGACTATAAATCCAAAAGGAAGACAATTTAAAGAAAAAAATGTTATTAATAATATTTCGTTAAATGAAACTATATCATGAAATATAAAAATAATATTAATAATAATATCAATATTACATTTAATATTGCTTTTATTTTATACAAATACTAATTATATTTAAAAATACTAAATTAATAAGTTACATAAACCTCTCATTCTGCCATTATATAAAAAACACAATTGCCTTTAAAATGGGAAATAAATAGTAAATAAGTGTATATACTAGGTGTCCAAAAATAATAGGAGATATTTAAATGTTTAATAAATAAAAAAACAAAAGATCTGCTAACAAATGATTTATTTATTAACAACGTGTGCACTGTGGAAAATCATCTAAATAAAATAGCACTGTTCGTCACAGCTCGGTTCATAGAGTTTTCTTAGAGAATTTCATTTGTTCCATGAAAGGATGCACGCTGATGTCCAGTTAAGGGAACGATCGCTAATAAAATTACACTTGGAATTTTATTCCTTTCATTATTTCTTGGAAAATTTATTATTATTACAGAGAGTGATATGCTGGAAATAATTTCCGAAGTTGAGCTTTAGAAATTAACGAAGCAAGAATCATTCGAGAAGGTAATAATAGTACAAGAGCCCAAGAGAAGAAAAAAGGCAGTTATCTCATTTTATCTCAATTTATCACTACATTTTTTGTGAAATGTTGCTTTTACAAAAACTGTATTTCGGTAACTATTGAACATAATCACTTCTGTTAGGGTTCGTAATTTTGTAAATTTACTCTTCTTTAAATAATGCTATATTAGGTTTTCTTTGTTGTATGTAGTTTATATGGGACTCGGAATGAAAAAAATATATTTTTTTTTAACGTTTTGGAACATTCACCCTTTTTTATTCCCCCTAACTATGCTTGGAAGACTCATTGATTTTGAACGGTAATTATTCATTGTTTTCATTAAAGTTATAAATAATTGGGGTGAGATAATTAACTTTTTGTTCTCTTAAGCTCTTGTACTATGGTGATAGGACGTTATCGTGTTTAACTCCCTTATATTGAACGGTCAGTGTTTCAACCTACTCTAATTTGGGGATTTAAATTCAAACAATTTTAATTCGTTCAATCTTTATTTTAAATCAGAATAATTGAATGTTAGGCTTACCTTTTTGAATTCAATCTCCTTAATTAGATTCTACAAGATAGTTTCATTTTATGTACCTGTCATATGCATACCTCACATGTATCATTTTTTATGTATCTATTATTGTATCATTTTTATGAAATTTCTCAGTATTTTGTGGTATTTATAAAGTAAAGTTCATTTTTTTTCTTTATAAATCGATCTGTAACGCTCAGAAACTTTCGTAAATGAATCATCAGTATGTCCCTTGCTCGCTTCCACTACTTCAGATAGATTTATTAACCAGAATCAGCGAGATAAGTCTGATCCAGAAGAGCAGCCTGTTGAGAGGTTGCCAGCCTCCTCGTTCTCTCTGACATCGCCTGGAACTTATCCAGCCCTGGAATGGAAGATAGAATGCCGAAATATATTGTTCCTGTTATGGTGTTGTAATCGCTTGTGGGGATTTAGGTAAAAGGATGGGAGACAGCAATAGGCTCTCCATCGCAGAGATGGATGTTTAAAATTTGATTTTATATGGGAGAATTATATCTTTATTGAGATATTTATATATGGTCAGAGTAAATTTTTTAAGGAACAAATTATTTAATTTCTTAATCACTGTATAATCTACAAAAAAGGGTGAAATATTGTGAGTGCCTATTCATGATAAACCTGCTTTTAGTAAAAAATATACATAACCGTGTGATTCAGTCCTGCGCCTCTTTATTTTACTTCACTAATCACTGTATTTAAGAACCAGTGTAATATGAAAGAAAACTAAACGATATTTCCTGATTAGAAACAATCTCCCTTCTGACTGTTACACTTAAAAAACCTTATAAAACTATAATTATATATTATTATTTCTATTCAATATAGATAAATACAAATATGAATAATTTAAGTGAGGTATTAACCGATTAAAAAAAATAATAAAAATTAAAAATGTTTGTATAAACATACACACGGGTTGTCCTGAAAAGGAAACCGAAGATCTCATATGGAAATAATTTATTTATAAAGAATACGCACAATAAAATATAAAAAATGATTTTTCAAAAATAATATCTAAACTTTAATGAGTTAACATTACTTTTTCTTCGAAGTGATTGATTAAATCCTGGATGCTTTAGACAGAGGGGGGGGGGGAGGAGGAGGAAAAAGGCTGTCACGTAATTTTGCCATTCGTCTCGATCTTTTGGAAGTTCTTAGAGACCTTTGCTTTTCCCGCTTCTTTTTCCAAGGCTCTCAAAACCGTGCTCGACTTTGCTGGCCCTCGGGGTTTCCATTCGAGGCTCTGTCTAGTTATTTCAGGGTGATATTTTCTAATGGTGTGCCCTACCCAATTCCATTTTCGAAGGTTATAGTACAAGAGCCGGGAAGAAAAAAGGCAGTTATCTCCCCCCATTTTTTTATTACTTTAATGAAATTACTAGTCAAAATTGATGAGTCTGCCAAGTACAGGTAGGGGGAATAAAAAATGGCGGCTATTTCAAAACGATAAAAAAAAATTTCATTCGGAGCTCTATATCATAAAAAGTAGCAACAACACAAGAAAGCCTAAGAGAAAGTCATATATACATATACGTCATATTTCAGCAAATTTACTTTTCTTTAAATAATGTTCTTTTAGATTTTCTAGTATTTTTGGTAGTTTTTAAAATATAGAGCTCCGAATAAAAAATTTATGTTTTTTTAAGGGTTTGAAACAGCCGCCATTTTTTATTCCCGCTACCTATACTTGACAGACTCATCAGTTTTGACTAATAATGATGCATAGTTTTCAATAAAGTAATCAAAAATTGGGGTGAGATGACTGCCTTTTTTTCTTCCCGGCTCTTGTACTATAACCTTCGAAAATGGAATTGGGTAGGGCACACCATTAGAAAATATCACCCTGAAATAACTAGACAGAGCCTCGAATGGAAACCCCGAGGGCCAGCAAAGTCGAGCACGGTTTTGAGAGCCTTGGAAAAAGAAGCGGGAAAAGCAAAGGTCTCTAAGAACTTCCAAAAGATCGAGACGAATGGCAAAATTACGTGACAGCCTTTTTCCTCCTCCTCCCCCCCCCCTCTGTCTAAAGCATCCAGGATTTAATCAATCACTTCGAAGAAAAAGTAATGTTAACTCATTAAAGTTTAGATATTATTTTTGAAAAATCATTTTTTATATTTTATTGTGCGTATTCTTTATAAATAAATTATTTCCATATGAGATCTTCGGTTTCCTTTTCAGGACAACCCGTGTGTATGTTTATACAAACATTTTTAATTTTTATTATTTTTTTTAATCGGTTAATACCTCACTTAAATTATTCATATTTGTATTTATCTATATTGAATAGAAATAATAATATATAATTATAGTTTTATAAGGTTTTTTAAGTGTAACAGTCAGAAGGGAGATTGTTTCTAATCAGGAAATATCGTTTAGTTTTCTTTCATATTACACTGGTTCTTAAATACAGTGATTAGTGAAGTAAAATAAAGAGGCGCAGGACTGAATCACACGGTTATGTATATTTTTTACTAAAAGCAGGTTTATCATGAATAGGCACTCACAATATTTCACCCTTTTTTGTAGATTATACAGTGATTAAGAAATTAAATAATTTGTTCCTTAAAAAATTTACTCTGACCATATATAAATATCTCAATAAAGATATAATTCTCCCATATAAAATCAAATTTTAAACATCCATCTCTGCGATGGAGAGCCTATTGCTGTCTCCCATCCTTTTACCTAAATCCCCACAAGCGATTACAACACCATAACAGGAACAATATATTTCGGCATTCTATCTTCCATTCCAGGGCTGGATAAGTTCCAGGCGATGTCAGAGAGAACGAGGAGGCTGGCAACCTCTCAACAGGCTGCTCTTCTGGATCAGACTTATCTCGCTGATTCTGGTTAATAAATCTATCTGAAGTAGTGGAAGCGAGCAAGGGACATACTGATGATTCATTTACGAAAGTTTCTGAGCGTTACAGATCGATTTATAAAGAAAAAAAATGAACTTTACTTTATAAATACCACAAAATACTGAGAAATTTCATAAAAATGATACAATAATAGATACATAAAAAATGATACATGTGAGGTATGCATATGACAGGTACATAAAATGAAACTATCTTGTAGAATCTAATTAAGGAGATTGAATTCAAAAAGGTAAGCCTAACATTCAATTATTCTGATTTAAAATAAAGATTGAACGAATTAAAATTGTTTGAATTTAAATCCCCAAATTAGAGTAGGTTGAAACACTGACCGTTCAATATAAGGGAGTTAAACACGATAACGTCCTATCACCATAGTACAAGAGCTTAAGAGAACAAAAAGTTAATTATCTCACCCCAATTATTTATAACTTTAATGAAAACAATGAATAATTACTGTTCAAAATCAATGAGTCTTCCAAGCATAGTTAGGGGGAATAAAAAAGGGTGAATGTTCTAAAACGTTAAAAAAAAATATTTTTTTTTCATTCCGAGTCCCATATAAACTACATACAACAAAGAAAACCTAATATAGCATTATTTAAAGAAGAGTAAATTTACAAAATTACGAACCCTAACAGAAGTGATTATGTTCAATAGTTACCGAAATACAGTTTTTGTAAAAGCAACATTTCACAAAAAATGTAGTGATAAATTAGTAGTTAGTGAATTTATTGTGGAAAATCCATATCTCAGGAACCATGAGATGCACAGATATTTGTCAGCACTGAAATTAAAGCTAATTTAATGTCCTATAAAGTAGTTTATTACTTTTATCTTGGTAGGAGAAGTAGTTTTCATAATATTAGCTAAAATAAATTGATTGCAAGGTGTTTGGACGAAATTTCTTATGCAAAATTCATATTCATATCCGAATATCACTCAAAATTCAATTTGAGTACTATTAGACATTTGTAAGTATCATGATTTCTTAGATAAAGGTTTCAGACAATATATTCACGATCTACTGATTTTTCAGTACATATTTCAAAATGTTGTTTTCACAAAAACTGTATCTATTAGAGCTCATATTTTAGCTAATTTACTCTACCTTTAATGATGTCCTATTAGGTTTTCTAGAGTTATAGGTAGTTCTAGAGATGTCGATCTTAGAATGAAAAATATCTTTTTTAATCATTTTGAAAGAGACTCCATTTAGCATTCCTCCTTACTATACTTGGCAGACTCATCGATTTCGACTTGTAATTATACGTAGTTTTTTTTTCAAAGTAATCCAAAATTGGGATGAAATAGCTGAATTTTTCAAGGGACTTCACCGGGCCCTAGTACTAACAAAATATATCACGATAGAAATGTTCAAACAATATTACTTTGCTAGCAGTTTTTTTACTCCATAGGAATCAATACGAAGAGTTGAACGAAAGGAGAGTAAAGAAAATAATTATATATGAAATAATAGAGAACGACAAAATTTGGGACAAATTTGAAATGACTTATCCAATGAAGAATGTTGTAGACAGACAGAAGAAACCAGGAAAAAACTTTCTTGGATGACTTATCCAGAAAATACAAGTAAAATTAAAAATCTAAATAGTAGCTTGAGTTAATCATACAAACAGACCAAGTTCTTTCGTTATGTAAGAAAAATTGTAGCTTCCAACTGTTCAGGTACAAAAACTTATTGGACGATTGTACAGAGTTTGGAATGACAATAAGATTAATAAGGGAATCTGGAGAAGTCGATATCAATAAAGATATTTGAAAAACAAGACAGAATAGAATTATTATTAACGAACATAAAATCCTTCTCAACCCTTAAATATCTCCTAAGATTCGGTGATTCTTTGCTCCGTAATACGTGCTATCTTCTCTTATCCTCCCCTACTTTGACTACGGATGCTAGGTATATGAAGGGCTATCCCGTGAACACGAAATAAAACTGAAAAGATTAATGGACTGCTTCATAATATTCATCTTCGATATTCCCGGACGCCCCGATATCTCTCACTGTTATACAAAGTTGGCTCTATCCTAATATTGACACAATACCATTTTGATACATTCACATTCTAATCCATAAGAACTATAAAACCATCCTTTATATTTGACCTTCTCATCCTGCGTTCATCCATTCATCCATTCACCTATTAAATATAAGATCTAAACTTACGCCCTTGATTAAAGGACGAGTTGACTGGGACAAATTT
>NW_027108204.1:334224-336357 GCF_000696795.3 Halyomorpha halys
AAAAAAAAAAAAAAAAAAAAAAAAAAAACTTACGCCCTTGTACCTTTTCATAGAACTTCTTGATTTTACAAAATCCTTTTCTATCGAACCACCTCATTTTATAGTTCCTTATCCATATCCATTAGTGAAACTTCTTCAACATCATTTAAAAATCCATCTTCTTCCGTATATTTGTAAATAGTAAATATTCTTGCAAGCTTGCATACATGCATCTTTTTTTATAACATGTTCTTATTTTATTTATATAATAATTATTGTTTTATTTAACTTTTTTTATAATGCAGCCAGACACAAGCTGCTCTAATTGTCCATACCCATTTCACTTCACGAAGAGAATCTCCCTAAAGCGAAAAAAAAAAATGCTTGAAGAAAATGAAATCAGAAAGCCGATCAAAATCTATTAGTGCGACTAACAGAAATGTCTCTAAGAAACTACTAATTGCAAATATTAATCTTAAAAATCTTTCTATTCTGTGGCAGATAACACAAACAAAAAAAAATTAATGACACAACATACAGCTTTGTTGGCTGAGAATCAATCACTGGTGTACAAACATCCAGGCTTCCCTCTATTTCTTACCCCAATTCACAAAAAATCCTGGACCAGAATAATTAAATGCTAAAGAAGAGTGAACGAACTATTTTTTTAAGGGAATCGATTGGTTGTGTGTGCTGTGGATGGAACCCAAACTATGTTGGTAGTAGAAGACGAGCTTGTCCCTACGGAGTATCAAATACTAGGAAAATTGAATGAAAAACACACAACCCAAAGTTGCAAATATAATCAAACATTTTACAGTAACAGAATTTTTATTAAAAATATATACAACCGTAATAGCTGAGTAAAAAAATTTTCATTTTTCATTTTCTTAAAATAGGTAAATGAAAGTGGAATTGAAAAATAATTTTTTACATGAGTAAATGAAAAGTGAAACTAACATCTAGTGGTAAAATAAAGGGTATAGGTTTACAAATTTTAAGGTTAGTTATTACAATAGTAGTTTCGTGCTATCATTGCACTAAAATGTGGCAAAACCGTAGATTATCAAATAAAGAAAAAAATATAGCGGCATGATAGCCTAGATACCCTAAAACGAGGGGTGGAGAAGCTCAGTACTTTAGAACACTTGGTTCCTTAATCTCAAGCACAGATTAGAGTCTGCACGTAGTAGAATCCTTGATTTCTGTTTTATCAGTTGTAGACCGTCTCTTGGTTACTCTTAGGCTCACCTGGGGATAAACTTAGTCGCTCTAAAGTGGATAGCTCTATCTTTTATGGAGAAAAAATGGTAACCCGATAGACTACAAGAATTTATTCTTTCCGAAGTATTGGTCACAACACCTTTCATGGGTTGCAGTTACAGGTATATATTTTTTTTATTTATTCATAGAGTAATTATATGATACTATTTTCTCTTTATTTATTTAATATTTACAATAAATATAATCACCAATGGACTAAACAATATGGAGACAGGACTCAATTGAAACTAGCTTAATGACTAATTGGCTGTTGTACTGTTGAAGGGTTAGGGGACGAAAGTTATATCTCCTCTATTGCAGACCTATATTGCAGGCTGTAACAACGTAAATCGTTTTTGTCTCGCTATAGTCCACCTGGGTCACTGCGGTTAAATGAAATTCTAAATTTAATCCCATTTACAACTTCATCCGCTCCCAAAGTTGGTCCAGCTAGTTGATGGATAAAATACTGGGCAACCCCTGCTTGCGACTGACGTTTGACAAATTGTCATCCTGGGCATGAATCATTTATACCTGTTAAATGTGAAAGGAAAAATCTGTTATTTTTGGACGGGAAAATGTCACAAGCTCTTCGGTCTGGCTTCAGCTTTCCTCTTTTTCTGCTTTCTCGTGTTTTCCATTCTTTTTTTTTTTCTCAAAAAGTATTCAAACTTCATTATATGCTACGGCATATAAAATGGCATTAAAAAGTAATGTTGTAAGATCAGTGGCTTGTTTTATTTAATATATGTATTATTCTTAATTTAATTTTTTTTTATTTATTTATTTATTGATATTTACAACTGTATAAAAAATACAACCAGTAAATTTGATCATAATGACATAATGATATGATACAGGATGTAGAGAAACTACCCAGTAGTAGAACTC
>NW_027108204.1:337487-338792 GCF_000696795.3 Halyomorpha halys
TTATTATTATATTAATTATTGTATTTAATATTTATTATAATTATCTTATTAGATTCTTGTTTTCGCCATTCTAACTGAAATATTTATCATGAACAAACGTCTCCTGAGTAAACTCGCTTTCAATTGAATAAAAAATGTATTATTCTCAAAGTAATATTATGTAATTATTAATGCGAAAAAAACAAATTATATATAAGAGAATTTTTTATATTGGTCTTTGTAAAGGCAGAGTAGGGGAAAAAACTCTTTCCCGGGTAGACTTTAGAAATTTATCTTTCCCAAGGGTCGACAAGAAGTTTCACGACAACCTAACCCAGTACGTCATTGAGGTAACAATTCTTGCCTGAATTACAGTTCACACCTGCGTCGTATTTTTTTCAGAGAACCTAATTCCATTCGGAGTAGGTAGGTGTTTAGTAATTCTGTTTAAGGCGTTATAGTAGTTATGGTTAGGTCCAGATATTCAACTTATTATTCCTAATATTTGTAGTTTAAACACTTTATAATTTATGAATTTAAAGTAATAAATAACCCAATAACAGAATAGCAAATGTTTAAACCTTAAACATTCAGGTAACTAGAAAAAATTCGGGATTATTTATTAAAGCATTTATGAGTGCTTAGCATCACTGTTTTCCAATTTTAGCCACTTTATATATATTGCTGGATTTAATCATCATAACTCACCTTTATCGTAACTCTTAATCTCAACTCTTCCCGGTTTAAGTAAATGTTCTAAAAGTGACAGAGGACCTCGCTTAATCGGGGTTTTAACGGAGTGGGACCAGGCAGGAATATCTTCTAATATTGTTGTGTAATATACCTGTTTCAAACTTCGGATAATTAGGGCTATCACGGAGGGCAGGAGTGGCGGGTTCACGCTTTCGGATTCTAACCACTTTTTAAATATTTAAATATACTTTTAAATATAAATAATCTTTATAATGAAACTTAGCATATTTTTATTTCGTATTATGACAAATTCATCCAATATTCGGTAAGTATTTATTTTCTGTAAGATTGAGACAAAAGAAATTAAGAAACTTTTATGTAATGCAAGTCTAGTCCAGGGGTTTTCGAAGTTTTTTGTACTCGTCTTAGGCCAAAAAAATTTCGCGGCACCCTTGGCTAGTTAAAAAATATCTGCACATAAATATCCTCAGAACGGTTGAATACCAAGAAAAAGACCGGGCAAAGTAATACTGAAATGAACTGTATATATATATATATATAAGTTAAGTATCGGCGAAAGTCAAATGTCAAAAAAGAGAAGAAGGAATAAGATGTAACACGTTTGAACTGCTG
>NW_027108204.1:343357-348890 GCF_000696795.3 Halyomorpha halys
TATATGTGTGTGTATTTGCTTATTTAATTTGAATGTTTTTTCTTTCTTTTTTGTTATACTTTGAGAAAGTCGCATTTACTTGTGCCACCTAGCTTATACTTAAGGCACCCACTTTGAGAACCGCTGGTCTAGTCAACTAGTGAGCAGAAGAGATCAGGTTTGGAAAAGCTTTGTAAAGTATTTATGTTTTTGGAGAGCTGATGTTCTATGACAAATTTCGAATATGATAAAATAAATCCATTTAGCCTCAAATACTTTATTAATTTATTTTAAATATCTAAGGTTTCAACCAACAGAATATTATCAAGGCCAATCTTAATTTTCATTTTCATAGGCACATTGATTACGAGAAAAGTTGCAGGCTATTCCTTAAGTCCATAATTAAAATATTATCGTCAATTAACCTATATTTGTTAGGTGTTGTAACTATTTCATTTAATACTAATTCTTTCATTTTCATTTTACTACTTTCAACTAACTTATCAACAACATATTTATATTTTTTTAAGTATAAAAAAGTTTAAAAATAAAATAACTAATATTAAATAGTTGAGAAATATTTGTTAATTCACTATAATATATTAGACATGGTTTTTCTCTCACAGCAAGAAAACATTTGATCTCCATTTTTAACATTATCCTATACTGAAATATCCTTAAGTAAATTCTTTGAACTTTTATATTATGTATATTATAATTTTTGTTCAGATATTGAAACAGGGTCCAGTCAAATGAGGACTAGACAGATCTCAGTGGAATGTTGCGGAAAAGTTCTGAAAAATTACTCATTCATGTTTTTAAAAACATAACAAAAGGTATAAACGAATTTCATAATATTGCTGCTACAGAATTATAAGGCAACATTCGGTTTTTTTTTTTTTTTTTTTTTTTTTTTTTTTAATTGGCTGTATAGTGACGGCGAAGTGACTTTATTGCGTTGACAGGCTCAATAGTTTTACAAGATGTTTTTTAAGTCGACATACTTGTACTTTAAAATTTGCCACCTAATGAAATTTTTTAAGCACAATTATGACGTTTTTAAAAATACCAAATAAATGCAATTTTGAACCAGCTAACATAATGAAGACAATTTCACTTGTTTTATTATTCGTCATTATTCTTCCCGACCAGCAATATGATTGTTATTTATTAATTTTTCAACATTTGCTTCCAGGAAATGACCCTTTACAAATAGAGCCTATCTCAAAGCATACCAAACATTGTTAAATTTGTTATCATTACAAGGGTTACATTTTTGATTCTTATATCGAAATTTAATTATTAGAAAGAAACGAGTAATGATAATATTGGATCAACATAAATGAAGAATGAAATGTTAAAATCAGAGTTAAAAATTCGAATTAACAACAACTATAAAAAGGAGTATTATTAATATTAAATTAGTAAAACTGTTACAAATTAAATAAATATAAGTCATTTTATAAAAAATAATTAATTAGAAATAGTTTTAATTCATTACCAAGCATTATTTGTTATTTTAATATACACATTCAGTTGTTTTCGCGATCTCTGTTGATAGTAGTGATAATAAAATATTCTCCCCATCACCACTAGACAAAAAAAAAGACATTTTGAAATCAACCCACCAAATTTTTTAAACACGCTGATTCTTCCTAATGATAGCTCGACGACCTGTCTGCGTTAGTGAAACGATAGGCATGAGAGTCGTGCTTTTGCAGGCTTGGTGAGAGTGAAACACACCTCATACAAATCGCATAGGTATTGATCCATGTGCGGTGTTCCTACAGGTCGTGTTTGAAATCTTTGAATATCTAATAAATAAATAAACCAAAACCAGAAAAATCTTAAAATTTGGTGGGACTTTGGGTTCAGGAGCTGACGGAGCTAATTATACAAGGAAATTACAGCACTAACGCCCAACCTGTTTTCACTCAACCAAATGATGGGTAAGGTACCCACTTTCCAGTATATGTTCTATTTTAACTGTGTTCCAGAAAGGTCTACCCATCCCAGAGTAGAATTGCGCAGTGCTTCATATCCACTGAGCTACCCCTCTTATTCTATCATTATCTCTTTTCCAAATGGACACTTGAATGTTCAGATGAAGCAATAAATCAATCTTAAAAAAGTTTTTCTCTACTCCCACTATCGTATTTTATTGTGCGAAACCTCTATCAGAAAAAAATACACAACAATATTATGAAGAAGGCAGAGTACAATTATATTTGTAGAGACAGAAGAAGCAATAAGTGGGAACTTATTGCCCAGCAGCCGGAAGTAACGGAGCCAATTTGGTCTGGTTCCATCGAACTAACACTTTCAACAATAATTCTTGTTACGGGGTCAATTCCTAATTAAAGACATTTAAAAAAAAAAAGAAAAAGAAAAAGAGAAGAAAAAACAGCAAATTTTAAAAGTTTTAATTCATTTTAGATTAGATAGAGCAGAAAATATTACAAAAACATAGTACCCTTTTTTTTATGATTGTACGAGTCGTAAGTATTTTGTAAATGTTTTATAAATCTTAAATAGACTTTTAGTCGTTCATTAATTTTATATGGTGATTTTCCAAAAAATCTCTCTCAAAAAACGGAGCCAATTTGGTCTGGTTCCATCGAACTAACACTTTCAACAATAATTATTGTTAGAGGGTTAATACCTAGTTAAAGGCATTTAAAAAAAAAAAAAACAGCCGTTAGGTTAAGTTTCAGAATTTACCTGAGATTTCTAATGGGGATGGGTTCAATTTCCATTCTTAAATAAAAATATATAAGAATGGAAATTCAACGTTCCCTCGTTTGAATCCTAACTTCAAATCCGCAGTTAATGCTCTTTTAAACACCTAAAAATGTCACTTAAAATTACCCCATATAGAAATTGTGTAGATGATTCGAGAGCTGTTTAATAAACTAAACAAAAACAGTTAAAAAGGACAAAAGAACAAAAAAAATAACAGTAATATAATTACATGAGATAAAAAAAAAAATTAGTAGGAAACACATCAATGAGAAGACAGCTCAATTTTTGACCGTTTTTCAGTTAGACTGGATTCCAAAATCTGTGGGCACATCACACAGCTTTTACTTACCGTACGTTGAGTTGAAATTAACCCTCAAATATTTTTATATTATTCACTGAGTCAATACCTCCCCGTACTTAATCTCCAAATGAGCTGTTTATTTGACAGATTGATTAACTTTAATTAAGTTTTTCAAAAAAGAAATTTTAATATTTTTCTTATGAGGAAGTATAGCATAAATATAAAAAATAGCTTGTAGGAAGATAGCTCGGGTGGCGGTCAATAAAGGTATCAAAATAGTAAATGAAAACTATTTGTTGTTAACCAACGTTTCGCCCCACGTTTCAGGGCTTCTTTAGGGCTAAATGAAAAAACTACAAACATTTTAGAATTAACAAAACATTTAAAAATAATTGCTATGTTTATAAAGTATATAAAAAAGAATTGACCAGGTCTAATAAAAGTTCTAAATACAGATCTAGACTAATAAATTGTAGGAGACTACTCATTAAAGTTAGTAATAAATATGGTAAGGAGGTAGGTGTAAAAGGTAGAACAGATAGGTATAGTAGATATGGTATAGGTGAAGTATAGTAATATGCAAAAGGGATATATTAAGAAAATTGATAAAAATATAAGAAAGTAGTGACATTTTTCTATACCTGACTTTTCCCTTTTTCCTCAGTCGTTCGCTGCGTTTCAACCAGATCACTCCTATGTTTATTGTTTATTTTCATCAATTTTCTTAATATCTCCCTTTTAAATATTACTATACCTCACTTTACTATTTGTAATTCTACTCGTAATTTTTTGGTTAATCCTAAATCAACAAACTGTTATCATTCCCAGGTTGTTATACTCGTTTCATATTACTAAGATTCCCTTATCTACTTCTGGATACTGAAAATAAAAAAATAAAAAATACTTAAAATTGGATTAGATTTTCCCGTAGCATCGCCATTTAATTTTAAATACCTCCCTAAAACAAGAAAATTTTATTTCAAGTTATGAATTCCGTTTAATTAATAAGAATTTTAAATTAAAAATTAAATAAATTTTTTGTTTAAATGGTACGAGAAACAAACGCGTTTACGTTAGCTGAAACGAAAATAGACCGGAATATAACAATAAACCCAAAAACAGCAAGCGGAAAATGGAATTCACTGAAAGCAGGTACATGAGTTTTAAAACAAATGCTTTTAATTCATTTCCTCACTTGTTTGGAAACGAGTACTAGGAATATATATTTTATATTTCCGGATAATTAATATACAGGTTAGAGACTCTTTTACACAATAACACAAATAAGTATTTACCACACGTTAGTTAGAATGTATATCTTCGTAACCACTATTTCATTGAGTGTACAATCTGTTGGTGGGTGGGCAAAATATTTAAATATTAAAAATACAGCTATTATAATAATAAAATTTAATGAATATTCTGTTAGAATATATGAGTTTTGAATAAGAATTAGTAATTTTGAATCCCGGAAATAATTGGGCCTTATAGTGAAAACGGGTATATTTTTAGAAAATTTTAATGTGTAGGAACATTTTGCATACACTCAAATCTTTGCATCTACGTTTACCTCTTAAATTTATGTTGACAGAGGAAAAACCTTGTGAGTTTAGTACAGAGACCTTACATATCTTTCACTGCTTAAACCAGCCTTCACCAACACAACTTATCAGTTGGTAACAGATTCAGTCCGTTACCGGATGGGTAGACTGCTGAGCTGTATAACTTTGGTCTACCCATCCAGTTTTTTGTTTTCCATTTGATTTCTTGTAAACTACTGTGGTATTCATTGTAGTGTTGATCCTTCATGATATCTTGTTCCACCTCGCCACCTTGATAGCAGATAACATACATTGAATGACAAGTTTCTAACAGCAGTTTGATACTTCTCCACATGTTAACAATCCCATACTTGATAGCTAGGGCGATCTTGTGAGACATTCCTTTTCTACGAAACCGCAATCACAATTCTCGCAAAAATTGTTTTGTTACAGTATTGTAGAACCTTAACTTAAGATCTTTTGGGAGAATAGTACCCTAAAATAAAAATATTTTTCTCTACCCAAACCCTCGTTTATCGCGCTCCAGTTTATCATACAGTGAGGTTATTATGGAGTAGAGGTATTTCGATCTGTCAAATTACTTTTTGTTGCGATATTTAATTTACTATTATTATGAAATCACATCATATACTTAAATAAATCAATATAAATTTCCATTAGATATAAATCATATTTGGCATGGTTCTGAAATAATTATAATTAAATAAAAAGAAAAATCGTAATATCAGTCATTTTTAATAATAAATCAAAGAAATTAACCAAACAAAATTTTTTTTACAAAAGAGTAACCTTTTAGCGCACTTGCTCAGCCTCCACTGGCTCATTACCAGTGATTCGGCGACAGGGATGCGCTGGGATCTCTTGAGCTCTGCTCTACCCCTCACACGTGGGGGATAGAGTGGGCTCAGAGATCCTCAGGACGATTGTGTAAATATTGTATATATTATTT
>NW_027108204.1:348940-355769 GCF_000696795.3 Halyomorpha halys
GAAGGCTAGAAACTCTAGCCGAAACGTCGGCACATTAAAATAAGTTAGTCATACTTATTTGTGTTTCATTGACCGCACCCCCAACCATCTTCTCCTCATTTATCATCCACGGTCAACTATCTCTCATAATTTTTTATTTTTTATTTTAGTATGTATGAGATCATTCATCACTATTACCTATTGCCCACAACTGTGGGGCAGATTGTAATATCTATCAATAAATAAATCTATCAATCAGAAAAAAAAAAAGAGTAACATATCAAATTAGTAAAACTACACAAACGTACCAGTGAAAAACGGAACCAAAGACTACATACGCTAGTATTCGTTTTTCCTGAGCTAAGTACAAATGCAGTCAGTTTAAAGATAACGCTGAAAATTAAGTTTAAGCAACTTTACTGCTTAAGGACCTGTCCAAAACTTCTGACTGACATCCGCCGTATAACTTCACTTTAACGATTTAGGGAAATTTACCACATTATCAACTAATTAAGATTCCCTTCATTAAGTAACAGACATTTCTTTTATTATTGTTGATTATTGAAAATAAAATAAAATATAATGTAAATATAAATAGAAAAAACGGGCATTCTGAATTTCATCTTTAATTTAATGAATATGATTTTTATATTTGTGGAAATATATAATTTCATCATTAAGGCTATGGCTATTTAACGAAAAATTACTATAAAAATATTTTTACCCATAACGCAGTACAAATATAAGAAATAAAGTATTTTTGAAATTCTGATAACTTTTCATTTTAACCACTTATTAAGATTCTTAATTGAATCACTTATTGACGGCCAAGTGTCAAAAATGACAATTACAATTAAAACAATCATTATCATTTCTTAATTATAACATTTTTTTCTGTCTCATTACTATGCAAAAATATATTTCTTACTGTTATTACTATTATGTTACTTGATACAGTCATTAATTAATACCTAATAATATTATTGCATATCAATAAATTTATATTATTATATATGTAATTGTCCCATGCTCCAAGTAGACGGTCACAAATACTGTGGTGTGCAGTCGTGCATTAACTATTCGCTATTAACAACCTCTACGAGCACTTCTTCGGAGTACCTCTAAGCAGTCAGAGCTCCATCCTCAACGAAAAGTAGGTCAGTTCGAGCGTGAATAGTTATTCCTCTCCAGGCCACAATTGATCTCATTTGAAAAGGCTATAACCCGGGGAGATTATATTGAACGAATCGCATAAATTAATTGGCAGTCTCCACAATCTGGCTCAACCGTTTGATTAGTTGAGACCGAAGTGAGATGCGTATATGAATAAAAGTCCCGTTACATATTGCTAATCGGCATATATTCGCCTCGCTCTTCTATACATCTTCAGGAGTTGATGGCCTCCTTCAAGTTCTTACACCAGCATTCTCCGACATGCGGTATCTGAGCAAATATAGATGATATTTCGCGTAAATTTAAGCCGTTCCCGACATTCAGCCGCAGCTGAATACTGAAATTTCAATACACAGAAACTGAAAATCATATTTCCCGGAACCGCAGGATTTTGTGTTGAATGAACTCAGTCCAAGCAATTTATCGGATGCCAAGGCCTATCAAAGGCAACGTCTTCATTCAAAAAAACCATTATTCTTCACCAGAATAAAACAATGACGCTTAATAATTACAAAAAACGCGTGATTAAAAAATTAAACATGTAAAAAGGTACAAAAGGGGCTGGAGTGGCTCAGTGAGTAAGGCACTGTTTAACTAACTCCAAGGAATCAGGCTGTGGCAACTAATTAACTATTCGGTTACTGTAGCTGCAAGTCAACCCTGTATATTTGGGAGTCTACCGAGCCTTTATAATATGGGTAACCCTTGATTGGGGGAATATCTGAAGGTTGATCATGATCAAGAAAAAATTACTCCCTTGTACAACCGTTGTTAAAGAAATTGGTTAGGATTGTTAGTAGGGGTACAGGTTTTTATATATATTTTTTAAAAGTACAAAAACTTACATTTTCAGGTAAAAAGAATTCCGTAAAATGCAAAACAGAAATAAACAGACTGATATTGATTGATACATTAAACCTGGTGGGAAATACTTCTAATTCTCAATACACTTATAAGTTACGTAGAATACATCAGTTATAAAACAATTGTAAGTAATGTTTCTATTTATTATTAATCTATTTCTAATGTCTACCAATGAGTTAAGAAAATTCTTCAAGCGAAAAAAAATCTATGTTCGCCCAATGAGCAAAATCTCGAAACGTCGTCACAACATACTCTAATTACCGACTGAGCTTCAAGAACCTCAAATATATATAAATATTTCATTTTTAGAAATACAATCCAAATGTCAGTAACAACCACCAGACAGATTAGAAGTTGATCTAAAAACCAGGGTGCGTCAGCTGGTATATCTGGCAGGAAGCCAGTTCGAAAATCTATATTCGCCATGTCTTTATTTAGGACAAATAGAGAAAATATCTGCTCTTTCCGCCGGGAAGGAATAGGATCTTCAACTCTCAGTCTGTGGAACACAACATTACAAGGGACAGTGCCTTCCATTTTGTTTCTAATTTAATATTCACTATATCTTCATAAACTGTACAATTAAAAATATTATTACTGTCTAATAATTCGCCCAATTAAATTTTACACTGATTTCCTCGGTTTTTGATAATCGAATGATATTATTTTATAGGAGTTAATTATGCTTCCGATACGCATTAAAAAATATTATTAATGGTTTCAACAAAGACAATAATAGACAAGGAATTACAATTAATTTATAAAATCAAAGCGGTCTCACTGAAGTTCTGTAGTCCCCATTGTTCTACAGGAACTGCGACAAAGGTAATTGATTAAAACGGAAGAGTGTGACAAAGGAAATGAAAATTAATTGACATGGCCACTGATGACTGATTTTACTGAACGATGTTACTCGACAATCAAGATTTTACTAGTATTTCATAATCAATCACTACATAGAATCATTATTATATATTTCAAAAGATAAATAATTTGGATTCAAATTCAGTATATTAAAAAAGTTATTCTATTATATTCGATTTTAAATAATTGAACCATAAAAAGTAAAAAGAGAATTTTAAAATATTTATAACAAAATTTTTGTTTTCTTCCTAGTTATCACTATCGCCGGTTCTGATTTCCAAGCACTCATCTCTTCTGGAAGAACTGTTTTAAAAAAGGAAAAACAAACAGTGGTTAAATAAAACTTTGTTTCGAAAAAATTTTCCATGACCCAATTCAAATCAGTTATATTCATGTATTCCTATAAGTAGTATTGTTTGTATTATAAATAAATAATAAATAATATAAATTATAATTTATAATTATATTTTATAAATCTCATTAGATACCAGAGTCCTAATTTGTTTAATATATTTAACTTAAGTTGCTACGCGTTAAAATAAGTTAATAATAAATAAGAGAAGCACCGGGATTTTCCGGAGTCCTGCTTTTTTCCTTCAGAGATAGGAGGCAACCTCGGTTGAGAGTCCCCTAGGTTGGATGTAAATATTGTAAATAGGAATGAATATATTTAAGATATTTATTTTAATTTTGTGTCCCCTTTTATTTTTTTATCATTTAATTTATATCTCTGAAGATATGCTATAAATGTGATCTTATCCCATTGATCAATAATGTCTAATAATAAATGATAGAACATTATATCACACAATTTATGTTGTGCAGTATTACATAAATTTATATAAAAAAATAATTAAAAAATTCACTCCGATTTTGCCCAAATTAAGCTTTTTCGATATACGGGTGTGGGAAAACAATCAATTCCTGAAAGGTCTGTAAAAATCGGTATAACGTTTTCATCGATCAAATCTGAATACAAATTTGGCCATAGACAGACAAACAGACGCGGAACCAAACTAGATTAAACCAAACTGCGTCCGCATCTTTCGCTCACTTACGGGTAAACGTAATTTTCCTCGGTTCACCTATATTTCCAAAACGGCTGGTTCGACTGGACACAAATTTAGAGGAAAGAGGGGAACATTGTAAAATGGATTTTATATCGATTTTCGATATTATTTGATGATTCTGGACATACGGAGTAGAGCTTTGGGGCTCCACTAAACCTTCGAATTCCTCTCGTATCCAATCTTTACAATCCAAAATCCTTCGTAAAATCCTCAATGCTCCTTATTTTGTTACTAATAAAACCATCCATAAAGACCTAAATGTTCCTTATGTAACCGATCTAGCCCGAACCCGATATTATTCCTTCCATAATAAACTCCCTAATCACCCAAACCCACTCGTTTCTAACCTTGCTTCCTCTTCCATTCCTGGCAATCCTCCGAGGCACCTAAAAAGAAGATGGCCTCGTGACCTTATATTGTAAACTGTTTTTAGAGTTCTACTACTGGGTAGTTTCTCTACATCCTGTATCATATCATTATGTCATTATGATCAAATTTACTAGTTGTATTTTTTTATACATTTGTAAATTTCAATAAATAAATAAAATAAAATAAATAAAAAATTTGATGATTGATATTCATTGAATATCATTTACTAAGTTTAAGTATGCGTAAATGTGTATTCCTCAGCATACCTATATAAGGAAAGTGGCCAAAATTGGTGGAAAGTTGGGAATTAGTGTTAAAATGGTCTGTTTTAATGTTGAAATTAAAAGAAAATTTTCCCCTACTTTGGTTTTCTCTTGGGCAAACGTATTTTCCTTGTCATTCCTATATTTTGATCAAATGCAGGAAAATCGTTAGGAATAAATGTTGACATGGTTTAGTATGGATTTTATAAGATTTCATCAACTACAATTTCGCTTAATTATGCAAAAACTACTTTCTTAATTCAGCTAAGTTATAACCAGATTTTATTTTTTTTTATGATAATAAAATAACCTTGAAGTATAGATAATCACGTACTGAATGTCAAACTGTCACAAAATAAATTAAGGAGATATAAAATAGAGGTAGAAATAGTAAAGAAGCTGTACTAACTCATGTACTTGGTCGAAGTTACTACAAACAAGAACTTGTTAAGTATTAATAACAATTTTAAAAATTGTTAACAATTTTTTACTGTATAAGCTAAAAAAAATTATATGGCATGGAACTACGGCTATGCTTTAGTCATTTAAGTATATGTATTATTTTACTTATGATTAATTATTTTATTTTACCATTAATCATATAACCATATCTGTCACACAGATAATGATATGATATAATTTGCATATTTGTTTAATAAACATGAGAGAAATGTATTCTAGATTACTTTTAAGCTTATTTTCAACCTGCGTGAGTGTGTTTCCTATTAGCTTGTCAATAAGTTAGGGAAGTTCATCTTGAATTGGTTAATATATGAAGTCCTAATACAATGGTTACCACGAGCCTGAGTAAATTCTCCATATTGACACTTAACGTCTTCTACACCATCATATAAAACTGAAGAGTTTGTTTTTTTCAAACTGATTCAGTAAAAAGGTCTAATCTGCAAAATTCTTTTTGCGTTAGATATACCGTTTACTGATGAAGGCTTTCGGCCGGTCATCATGCTACGACCCATGGGGCCCGCACAATAATCATAATTATAATAAAAGGCTTGCATAGATTCATGAAACCATTGGCATAACTTAATTTCCGTGGCAACTATTGCACAACAAAAACTTTAAAATAAGTTCGAAATATTATTGTCTGGAGAAGAACAAATGAAGTGAAAACAATTGTAATGTTTATAAAGCAAGGCTCAGGACGGCAATAAACAAAAAATTATTGCCAGAATAAATATATTTGTATTTGTCAATGAATAAAGAGGGTATATTGTGTGGAAAATATTAACCACCAGACTGACATAAAATACAGACTACTCCTTACCAAAAGATCAATTATTCAAAAGCATTAGCAATGCAGAAAAAGAGGCTACCTTCAACACGTTTTCATCATGACATCATGGCACCAATAGGGCTTAGAAGAAAAAAAAATATATTGTGTGGAACTGTGGTATTTTATCAAATAACTAGAAGGGCAATCTTTAATCTCGCTCTCCATCTATCTCTCACTCACTCTCGTTCTTTCTCTTCTTCTTTTCACAACATCTCCACATAATATTTATTTATTTAACCTTTAATTTATTTATTATTAATTTATTTCATTCTATTTAGGCCCCAAGTTATTTTTAAAACTATTAAAGCTTCGGTCATAAATTTTGTAATGATATATTTGGAAATGGACAAGGATATGAGGCCCTACATAGCAAAGTAGTAAAAAAATCAATATTTTTATCTAATAGTTTTTTTCCTAAAATATGCATATTAAATTTTTATAATCTTGACATTAGGTATTTAATATCGATACTAGATATTATAATATATATATCAGATATTACAATATCGATATAAAATATTATAATATTGATATCAGATATTATAACATCGATATCAGATATTATAATATAATAATAGATATTTTATTCTAGATATTATCATTCACTCTTTTTCAAAAGAAATAATTACTTTTCTCCAAATTTATTATGAAGTTCATGAATAGATTATAAAGATGAGGGAATCAGAAAATATTAGTAGTCTAAATCCTTATTATAATCCTATACTATACCAGAACTTAAGTATGGTCATTTTTAACAACAAAAGATATTACAATAATAACAGCTCATTAGTAAAGGAAGAATTTTAAAAACAAATTTGAATAGAAACTTAAAATATCCTAAAATTAAGTAATAAATTGAGGATACCCAAGAATATTGAGAAATAATAATAACAACATTGCAATTTCTTAAAGCAAATAACATACATGATGAATTTTTGATAATTTAATAACAA
>NW_027108204.1:355819-360610 GCF_000696795.3 Halyomorpha halys
TGTTAATGAATACACTAATGAAGTATTGTAATTTATATGAAATAAAAACTAAAGTAGAAAATAAAACTAAACTGACAATATTTATCAACATACTCGTTATGTTGTCATTAGGAAATAATTTCTGAATCTGGACTTAGATTAAAAATATATAAACTTTACAAAACCATATATTTATTAGAAAATTACGTGATTAAGTAATATTTATTCCCATATCGATCATGAGTTTTAATTATTTATGGTAATGTAAATTTAAATATCTATGTTAGAATCGATTTTAAATCAATATCAGTATCCGTTATAATTTTCGATTTTTACTTATGATATCGAAATATCGTTATTTTTTCATTGCATCGAATTATAATTTCGATACATATTAATATATGATGATGATATGATGATTAATATATCATGAAAATGATATTTGCATCCCTACTACACAGCAACCTCAATACTTAATCATAAATTGTTGTAAATCTAAAAATAAGTTAGAAATGTACACGGCGCAGGGCTCAACCGTACCCGCAATACGGAAATCTGTAGCAGTTAAAAAGTTGCAGAACGGTAATATTAAACAAAAATCACACAGTACAAGAGCCCATGAGGAGAAAAAAGGCAGTTATTTCATAATTTTTTATTACTTTAATGAAAACTATATAAAAATTAATTTTTCATTATATCTTAAAAACTACCAACAACAGTAGAAAACTTAAGAAAACGTCATTTAAAGGAGAGTAAATTTGCTAAAACATGAGCCCTAACAGATCTATTTATAATCAATAGTTCTCGAAATATAGCTTTGTAAAAAGTTACGGTAGTACTGATGTAGTTACTGAATTTATTTTGAGCAATCTCAAAAACTAGTAGACGTGCAGATGTCTATTAGCCCTCAAATGAAAGCTGGTTTAATGTATTTTCAAGTAGTTTATCTTCGTAGCAGAAGTAGTTTTCATGATATTTGCTAAAATAAATCGATTCATGGTTGTTAGGACAAATTTTCATGTGCCAAATTTATATTTATATGCGAATATCATAAAACCTACTAACTCTACGAAGACACGTGTCATAAACTACTTTGTAGTACGTTAAATGTTATTTATTTTGAGTGCTGGCAGACATATGTACATATTATGGTTCTAGAGATATATTTTTTCAAAAATTAAACATTTTATCTGGACAACTAGAAATTAACAGTTTGTAAATTTATTTTGTCAAATACTCATAAAAACTACTACTCCAACAAAGATAAATATCATAAACTATTTTATACTGAATTTAACTAGCTTTAATTTGAGCGATGGCGAACATCTGTACGTACAATGGTTTCTAAATAAAGTTTTTCATAAATCAAACTTATTGGCCGAACAACTATAAATCAATTTATTTTAGCAAATATCATGAAAACTACTATTCCTACGAGGTTAAACTTCATGAACTACTGTATATTACAATAAACTACCTTCAATTTGAGAGTCAATAGACATCTATACGTAACATAGTTCCTGAGATATAGATTTCTCAAAAAATGTTCTTTAAGTAATAATCTTTCAATACATTTTTATGAAATGTTACTTTTTATAAAGCTATATATCGAGAACAATTGAACATTGATAGCTCTATTAGGGCTAATATTTCAGTAAATTCCTCTACTTTCAATAACATTCTCTTAGGTTTTCAAGTTTTGCTGGTAGTTTTAAAGTTATAGAGCTCAGAATGAAAAATTAATTTTTTTTTATACGGCTGCCATTTTTTATTCCCTCTACCAATACTTGGTAGACACATCAACTTCGACTAGTAATTATATATAGTTTTAACTAAAGTAATCAAAACTAGGGGTGAAGTAACTGCTTTTTTTTGTTACCGGTTCTTGTACTAATAGTGAAAGCAAAAAAGTGTGAGCTTTGATAGTGTATAACAGTACAGCAAATAATAGTTATCTATGGTTCAAATTTTTAAAATGTTCAAATTTTTAAAATGTTCAAATTAAATTTGTTTAATAATAATAAAACGTTTTTACAACACCTTGGGAGTATTATATTAATAGATAATTATAAAAAATAAAAATAAATATAATCTCAGTATATTTTTTTTCTAAATAATGCTACGTGAAATGGCCGACAATATTTTTTTTTTTTAACGAAACGTAAACTACGATTAATATCAAGAAACAAATAGAAAATAAATGGTTATTGGTTTGTGTTTGGTTTGAGCTATGAGTGTAGGAAAAAACTAACGAATTTAGTTGCTAACCCTAAAAAGCAGAGAGTGGTGCTGAAAAGTTGGTATTCTGTTCGAGGCCAGAGGAGTTTTAAAGTCGAAGGTAGAAGGGAGCATCACGTAGGGCTTGAAGCACCTGATACTGGGCAAATTTAATTACCTTGCAACATCGGTTCATTATCTTCATCCCTTACAATTCTCTTGGTAATTAATCGCCAGTCGTTTCCTTTACTGGAGTTTTATACGTTTAAGGATAGAGCTAATTTGTTGTTTTGTTAATTAATAAAGTTTAATATTTAAATTTCTCTGTCGGTTTGAAGCAGGAAGGAATAACAAATATCGGCTTTGATCAGACTTATATTACAAGTATTCACTCTGAATTCGACACTTCTAGATCAAAAACTTAGTCTTTTCAAACTTACGAAATTCATAACTTTTCCATTACTGAAACACGGATGGTATGATACAGTTGTACATGTTATGTGAACAAATGTAAAATAATTCTATACCAGGACTTTAAAAATAAACACGATTCTGAAATAACTATCCACTTTTATTTTGAAATGAATTTGTTCTAAATTCATTAGGAAAAATAACTTATTTCTTACTTATTTTTTTGAAAAAAGTTAATATAAGAACTTTTTTTTCTAAACATTTATACTATATATTTTATTTTTTATAGTAAACGTCATTTCAAGAACAATATCGTATAATAATAATTATACACTGTAGCCATGCGTCGACTACTGTGGATTCTTGGAGCTCTCACCCCATCCTCTTAAATTGGGTACCTTTAATTGGGTAAAAATCTGGCGGTCGAGCGTGATTCTGACCAAATCACCACCTTGCACAACCGTTGGTAACAGTACTTCTTTACAAAGTACCGAACCCCTGACGCTTCATGGGTTGTAGCAGTACAGATTTTAATTTTAATCTAATTTTATTTTAAGTAACTTCATTTCATTATCTTTGAATGTTTGAAACTAACACAATTTTTTTTTTGTCAGTTATGCTTTTACTAGTTTTTTTTTTTCCTTCGTACATTAAGATTTTTCTATTTTTCCTTTTCTATCTTAATTTTCTTTTTGTTTCTTCATCTTATCTTTCCCAATTTTTTTTTTGGCGGCGGAACCCTTTTACTAGAATTAGGAAAATAGCAGAACCCCTACATTATTTTGATATAAAAAAACGAATTGCCTTTTCAGGGAAAGCTAAGAAAGGCAAGAATACCTACACAACACATGTGCAAATTTTGGATCAAATGTGAAATTGTAAGGTTCAAAATTGTGTTAAAATGATGCGAAAATGAACCATTCCTAAATTATTTCACAGAACCCTAATTGGTAACCACTGCTCTGTGACAGAAATAAATATAGAATAAAAATTCTATATTATAAAAGTACTCCATAGACTTTTTTATTGAAAACTTTTAATAACAAAAATTTTATTTATATTTATGATTTGTTGTTAGCGTGTCCTCAGGCCTAATCAGGTTCATACTAATTAAAATATTTCAATTGTTTTATCATCATATTGCTATTTACGTCGAGTTTTCGAAAATCCTTCCTGAACATCTATCGCACAAGAAAATAAACACTTGTATGTGAGTACACTTATTTAATATGCCCAAGCAGAAACTGAGAAATTCAATTAAACAGTTTTGGCAATATATACTTTAACAGAACTTTTATGAAAAAGTTATGTTGATTTAAATTCTTAAGAAACTTTTTATTAAAAGATTCTTTTGATAAAAGTATTAGTTGAAAAGGTTTGTTAAAACTTAATTGTAAAAGTTTTCACAAACCAGTTACACTGTAACTTAGTTTACAGATAAATTGTATTATTATTATAAATTGTATTTACTGCCCCAATAGTTTCGAAACATGTTTATGTTTATGTTAATATCTATGCAAAACAAATTTAAATTGAATTAGTCATTAAAAAACATTGGAATTACCTTTCAAAATCTGAACTAAGCAATTTAAAATATTAAAATACGAGGAAAATAAAAGGGACATTAAAAGCACGAGATGTTTGTTACATCTGTGTTAAAAAGATACTCCGTAAAGTGAAAGTAATTATCTACAAGACAATTGCACCATATTCAGAAAAAATGAACTAATTTACAAAATATAATTTAAACAAATTTACAATATGTAAGTAAATGGAACGTCATTGTTCTGTAAGTATCACTTCATGACTTGGAAAAAAGATACAAACGTCAACCCATATGCTTCTAATACCATCTATATTATGGCTATGGAAACGCTGAACTCTTGACACGGAATCAAGGCGCAAAAATGTAGAATATATAAATATTACAAAATATTGAGCTACCATCTGCGAATAAAACAGGAGCTATTTGGTCCCTTAAGCTATGAAACATCGTAACTTCAAAAATAAATTGTATACCATTTTTAAAAAATAATGGTTCATTTTTTCATTACCAGTGATGCGGCGAGAGGGATGCGCTGGGATCTCTCGAGCTCTGCTCTACCCCTCACACGTGGGGGATAGAGTGGGCTCAGGGATCCTCAGGTCGATTCTGTAAATATTGTATATATTATTTTATCATTA
>NW_027108204.1:360835-361658 GCF_000696795.3 Halyomorpha halys
TAGTATGTATGTGATCATTTATCAATATTACCTATTGCCCACAACTGTGTGGCAGATTGTAATATCTATCAATAAATAAATCTCTTCTTCAAAATGGTTCATTTTTAGAAAACATCTCGAAATAATTCTCGAAGTCAGAAATGACACAGGCATCCATGGTTGAAACGAGATGTCTCTAGAATGATTCGTTGATTAATTTTTATTATTAATACCATATTGTTGATTAAACTACGAGGCAACACAATTCAAGCGACGACGATATTCTGTAATTAGTTAGTTCGTACATAGTTTAATTAATAAATTTATATGTTGTATGTTATCTAAAACATCCAATGTAATCCTTAAACATGATTTTTTATTGAATACAAAAAATATTGAACCCACTTTGCAACGTCAGTCAGTCTGAAATGGACAGAAACCCGTGTGATGTGGGTTGACTATTGAAACAATTAAAACTGCCTGACGTAGCGAAATTAGCCAAGTAAAATATTTTTTGTATATTATAGAAATTCATGTTTAAGGGTTTTAGAGGACGCTAAAAACGAATTTGAATTGCCCTTTTCTAAAGAATATATTTTTTTTACTTGTATAAGAAGATTATTGTTTTTTATACATCTTTTTTTTTTTTTATTTAAAGATAGATTTATTTACTGATAGGTATTACAATCCGGCACACAGTTGTGGGCAATAGGTAATAGTGATGTAGTAATGCATGATCTCATACATACTAAAATAAAAAAAAAATAAATAAAAATTTTTTACGTGTGAGGGGTAGAGCAGAGCTCAAGAGATCCCAGCGCATCCCTCTCGCCGCATCACTGGT
>NW_027108204.1:361888-370995 GCF_000696795.3 Halyomorpha halys
AGATCCCAGCGCATCCCTCTCGCCGCATCACTGGTTTTATACATCTAAACTCAATAAATAAACTTGACAGTATATATATATTTTTTTTGTTATTCTATATCCGAAAACTAATCAATTTACAAAAATTGTATAGCCAATCTTAGCTGTGGCTCTGACTTAAATTCGACATTAAATGTTCGAAGAAAATGTTAACTATTACAAATTCGAAGATATATTATTACCTCAAAATTACATGAGAGCTGCACAGACATAAAAAAAAATTCCTATTTTAGACTCCTATTTCTTCTAAGAGACGGGATGTTATTGCATATTTCCTAAAACATATTAGTGGATTGGATGTCTATAAAAAATAATAAAACTTATAGTAGTGGAGTTCCTTTCACATTCGAACGAAATTCGAGACTTTTTTCTGTTTTCTTTCCGAAAACATACAGTTTCTTTATCAATAATATTGTTCGTGTAAGGTGTGCTTTATGTTGATGTAATATAGTCAGTGACAGTTGGGGTCATTAAAGTTATGGCCCTGACATAAATTGGACATTAAATGTTTAAGGAACGTACTAACCATTACGAAATCAATTTTTAAGGTTAAGATATTGTATATATCTCTAGACATCTGACTACTACTATACTAAGGTAATATATAGAATGTCCGATACTGAAATATTTTTTTTTAAGAATTTAGTTATTACTATTTATAACTGTATAAATATATATCAGGTAAATTTGCTGTAAGCGATATAATGCCATGTGGAGAATCTACCCATTGATAGAACTCCAAAACCACGTTTAGAGGAGAAGATCTTGAGGCCATCTTCTTTTAAGACGCCTAGGAAGATTATTAGGTTATAAAGGAGAAGCCAGGTTAGAAACGAGTTGGTTTGGGTGGTTGGGATGTTTATCATGGAAGTAATGGTATCTGGTTCTGGCCAAAACGGCAACATAAGGGACATTGAGGTCCTAATGGATACTTTGATTTGTGACAAAGTAAGGAGCATTAAGGATTATGGATTGTAAGGATTGGATTCTGGAGGAATTCGATGGTTTAGTGGAGCCCTATAGCTCAACTCCGTATGTCCAGATAGGCCTTATAACAGTCATACAGATCAGTAATTTGTAATGGATTGGAAGTTTAGACCGTTTATCTAGTAAATGTTGTAATAGTCGGAATCGACGAGCAGTTTCCTGTCTTTTCAGTCTTGTATGAGGATGTCAGTCGTTTGTCCAGATACATCTCAGCCCTAAGTAACGAATCTGTTCAAAGGGAATAAGTGGGGTGTCATTAAAGGATCATGTGGGGCAAGATGAAGGTTTACGACGAAAGGTAAATGAGATTTGGTGGGATTTATTGGAATTTATTTTAATCCTCCAGTTTTGGTACCATTCTTCAAGGGTGGTGAATATTACCTTAAGTTTAATATTGAGTTTTAACATTATAATGTTATGTAGTTTAATATTAAGGCAAATAACACTTTAATGTTGTTTTTTCAGCCAAGACTTCCACTGGAGTCATATATTTTCTAACCATGGTTGGGGGTCAAAGTTCTTCATTTTGTGGGACCGTCACTCATTGAAAAAAGTCAACGTCCAGGCGGGATTCGATCTGATGAAGAAGATGGAAAAACCAATCTTGTATTAAAAATTAAGTATATAGTGTTGTATGTTCAACTAACAATTAAAAAGTTTTAAGTGAACAATTTGATATAATGTTGGAAAAACTAATAGAAATCCCTTGTGTTATTTTAATGTTACATACTACTCTGTATCCGTAACCTTATGGTTCATGTTCATGGTGATATTATTAAGGATATAAAGTTATTTTTCTGTTCATTAGATTTGTATAAATCATGTCTAAATAATGTTTTGTTCCAATGATATCTAATCTCATGTGACAAAGATCGAATAATATTTCTTTATTTTACTGTTTCTTGAATTAGTATAACTTACTGGTAGTAATCTACTTGAAACAATAAAAATGATATAAAACTATATGTTGTAGTTAAAACATTATTAGGATTTCCTGATGACTTTATTTACAAAACAACAGTTAATAATGTGTATTAATGGGAAAAACCTACTACATTGTCTTTTTAAGTATAAGTTGGAGTATTAACATACATAATAATTTTTTAATGGCTTTTCCTTTTATTACAGGAGAACTCGTAGTATTAGTATTAGTATTTTTTTATTGCCGGGGAATTGTCTTACAGCAGAGAAAATATTTATCTTTTATTAACTAATGAATTCTTTCACAGTTGATATTTTATTACTAATAGCAATGTAGGTGGATAATTAATTCAAATAAATTAGAGTTATTTTGAAAATTCGGCATATAATCCCTGTCAGACTATTTTAACGAGGGTAAGAACTAGCTTAAACTAGAACTCTGATACTAGAAACCATTTATTTGTCCATTGATATATCGAAATTAGTCGAAATCGTTAAAGCCATTTTCGAAAAAAAGTGTTGTATAGATGATATAAAGTGGGACTACCGCAAAATCAATTTTAGCTAAGAAAACATCTCAGGCACATACATGTCTTAAATACATAATTTTAGTTTTGTACACCTCAACGTTTTTGAGTTAGGCAGACCCTAAATACATGATAAAGACCCACACACTTTCGGGGAATCTAAATTTTGAATTCAGTTTCGTTGAAAAGTTTCCTTTATTGTATATTTTACAAACAGGCAAATCAAAACAAAAAACACTTAAACCGAAAACCATGAAATTTAAATATTCAAAACAGGGTAGTAGAAGTTTAAATGAAAACGTAAATGTGACCACTGTTAATTGAATTCTTACGTCAATGATGTCAGTATATTGATAAAAATATTACAAGGAAAACGGGACTTGATATATACAATGTATGTACACAAAGCTAATTTGGCCATCTTCGGAGTTGTACTACTTTTAACGTCTTCCTAAGCTCTCTATCACACACATAATGAATACAGCATACTTGAAACTACCTGAAAGCACTGCACTCATTCTAACACAACGCGACAGAGCTATACACCGGTAGCACGATACCGATACCACACAGATGCCAACATATCTATCCCCTCCTTGAAGTGGGGTCGATGAAATTTGATTTTCGATTAATACCTAATCTTATTGAGCTCCACCCCGAGAATTTCCGTCGTCATCTTTGTTTGAAGTTCTTCCCCTAACCGACAGACTTCCCTCATCCATATTAATCTCATTGACTTTATAATGTCCTGCGAACATCCAGAAAACTGAGCCCGTCGTCAGGATTAAAGAATCCGCTTAAAATATTAGGACATTTTCATCAATTTTATTTTGACAAAATTACCAAACATTACATTTTTCCCCATAGCGCATAACACAGCTAACTAATAATTAAATTAATATATTTTTACAACAAAAAAATTTGTATTTCTCTATGTTCATCAGTTAATATTATATTATTACTATGAATTTAAATATTATTATTAAATATTGGGAATTAAATTGGCCACAACAACGATGATGCAAAAAGTATTGGCATATGCTTTCAGAATACAAAACAACCACTTAATTTACCAGAAATTTTATTACATATTTACAGATTTAAAAAAAATGAAAATAGTAATTTTTATAAAAATTAATTAATGATGTCCACTACAACGTTAGTGAATTTTAAAAATAACTTCCAAAAGCTATGTTGACATGCGGAAACTAAATAAATTCTTAAACCACCATTTTAGAATACATTATTCAATAATATATTTTATTATTTATAAACAAACAAATAATAAAAATAAATTCTTGAACTACTATTTTATGAATTTATTTTTTTATAACTTCTTCAATGGTAGTTAAAGAACTTAGTTGTAAAAAATGATATTACGAAAACATATAAACATATTATTATTAAATCTAAGAAAAAAATGCTAGAGTTCTACAACTGATAGAAAACAGCTCGAAGGTTTCAGTAATATGTTCTTTATAACCAAACTGTACACTATAAGAGTTGTTCCTTATAAAAACAAAACTATGCATTTTACTAATGACATGTCTTGGGACTGATAATTATGTACATTAGAACCGAATGTCCCTTTTAAGAAATTTAACAGTAAAAATAGCAATGGAGACTCAAAGCTAGGTTTAGAAAACATATAATGACGTAACTGTAATATTTTATGAAATTGACTTTAATTGTGTTGGCGCGCTCAATAATGCATTAGTTCGTATTTTTTTAAATCGGCATAATTGTACTTACGAAATTCCTCCTGTGGCTAACATTTAAGTACTTATGTCGTAATTTTTAAGTACTTATTTCTAATTTTTAAGTAAATATGTCGATTTACTAAGATCTAGTAAAAGCATTTTTGAGCCCACCAATAAAACAAAGTTAATTTCACTATGTTTACAATTGTGTCATTATTCTTTCGGAGCAGCGAAACTTTAACAATGCTCTCTACCTCCTAACTCTACGAATAAGTACAAAATATATGCATATTTATAGATTAACCTAATGCAGACAAAATATTATTAAAACCTTACCGATGTGTCATGACGTAGAAATTATCAGATGAAACAAATTTTATTTTGTTTTTTAATAATAAATATTATACTTTCTCAAACGAAAATTCCTAGTATAACACCTCGTGTCAGTTTACATTCAGCTCGTGAGTTAAAACTCTATTTTCAAGAATGACGAAACCTAAATTACACAATACACCTAAATTCCACGCTAATGTCTTCATTAGCGAATATTTAAAGGTTTATGTGATGCCAAATCAAATAAAATTTTTAAATAACCCAAACTGACATAAGACAGACGTGTGACAGAATGGAAATTTCAGTACGCCTCCGACCTCTTCGAATAAATAACGTTGAAAACTTCCTGAAGCGTGATGCGCTGTCAGATTCACTCGGGTTCTCTCGGAACAGTTATGAAAATAATATGGCATAATTGTATACCCCAAACATAGAAATTATATATTATTTCAGAAATCTAATGTTACTAAATTGAAGGGTACAGTATAAAAAAAAAATAGGATTCCATACATTGTCCGAATCAAGATCCAGTAGCGTTAGTGACTTCGATTTAATTATATTCTGAATAAATTTATTTATATATCGTATATTACAGGATTAAAGAAATTTATTATTAATAGGTGTAAATAATTATTAAATTAATTTTATTTCAGTAATTAATTAATTTTTGTATATCTTTACTAAATAATGTAACAGTTTATATTCTAACACTAATTGTTTTTTTCAAATTACCAATATTTCAGTTCTGTTATATATTATTTATTTTTTAAAATATTATTTGACTCAATACCAGTTACACGCCCCAGAGAGAAGTTATTTGGGTGGCAATGCTTGATTAGGGCGGGTTCACTGGGCAGAACGTAAATATTGTATATAGGCGTGATTGCGTTCATGATTTTATTTTAATTATTTACCTCAATTTTTTTTTTATTTTCTAGTATTTAATCTATGTTTAATTATTGGGAAGGCGTAGCTCATTGGTAAGGCAATTTACTACTAATTCCAAGGACAAGGGTTCAAATCCGGCTGTACCAGGTAATTATAACCTGTAGCCGATGAGTCAGCCCAGAGGGTTTGGGACCCCTCCGGGGTTCATCCAGCCTCATAAAGTGGGTACCCTTAATTAGGTAAAAATCTGGCGGTCGAGCGTGATTCTGACTAAATCGCCTCCTTGCACAACCGCTTCCTTACAAAGTGCTGCCACCTCTGACCATACAAGGGTAGTAGCAGTACATTTTTTTTTTTAATATTTATTTATGATATGCACATATACTTTTATTTTTATCCATTTTAGTTAGCATGTATATATGGTACGATTGTGTTCTCCCTAATACTTATTGTCTTTGAGTGTGGCAGAATATATATTTCAATGTGTTGGTAAAAAAAAAGAAGTAGAATTTTGAAATGAAAAATAGTTTATTATTCTAGGATTAGGTCTATTTAGAACAATTACAAGGTAGTTTTAACTTTACAATAGCATATATTGGCCAAAAAACAGTGGGATCAAACTTAATTATAACTAATATTAAAATTGAATACACATAATTTTAAAAATAAATAAAATAAAAAACTAACTGTCTAAATACATAAAAAAAAAAAAAAAAAAAAGGCACTTGCAAAATATCTGCACTACTATAATATTGGATTAAATTGGTGGAAGAAAAAGTAGTTAAATAGAAGGGTTTTAAACGAGGGAAGGGTAGGTACGTGAAGTATGTTGGAGGGAATGGAGTTACAGTGAGGAGCAGCTGAGGTAAAAAATGATTTATCAAACGCAGCAGTTCGGTGAGGTGGAGGGCAGATGGCAGATAAACGGGACCTGGTAGAACGGTATTGGATTGAGAATTTGAATTGCAGGTTTTCTAGGATATAGGAGGGGCTTTGAGTACTAATTACTTGGAATAGAAAGGAAGCTAGGAAATACTGGCATCGGAAGGATGGAAGGATTTTGTATCGCAGCTAAAAATTAAATCATCAGTTTTATCATTAGAAATAAGATTTAGCTTATAAATCGTAGTAGCCTTGAATTATGTATTATTTTGGCACTGACCGACAGATTTTGCCTTCTGGTCGGAGCACATCTTTTATACTGTATACAAATTTAGGTCCTATTAGGACATGAAAACATTAGGTCCAACTAAAAATTGTTTTTGAAAATCCATAACATAGGGAAATAACAGAGGGATTCCCACTTAGGTCAGTTATAAATTAGGCAGATTTTGGGCCTTTGTAAGCCAAGATTTTTAGTTGATTAGGAGAAATTACTAATGAACATGCTAAAAGGGTTGAGTGGGTGTGTGAAAGAATTTCCTTTTTTTTTCCTAATATCTCATAATGTATTACTTTTGTAGATAAAAAATATATATTTAAAAAAAAAAGAGAGAAATTTTCAACAAAAGCGTATTTATTCAAATTTTCTTTAGAGCTATTAGTTTAAATTTTGTAATGAAATAATTTTGAGAGGAAAATTAAGGTGTAATTAAAATTATTATGTTTTTGTTGTAGAAGAGAGACCGCGTGGATTCCAGCAATAGTATTATTACAATTCACGCCGTTCTACAATTTCTGGCGTTTTAAAAATAATTCTCGACTTAAAGTATCTTAAGTCTCCTCTTTCCGTTTTAAGGAAATATTTCAAAAGTGATACAGGACCGTAGCTCCCCGGGGGTCTTAGTGGGGCGGGTCCGGCCGTGAATGATGGCCTTTTTTTGTTATAATCTCCTCTTGTTATATTGTGTCATGTCGTACATCGACCGACCTACTCACAATAAAGTTATTATTACAAGCAAGGATGACTGAATTCCACTTCCTTTCATAACGGTGGGGGTTTGTCACTCCCTTTAAATTGAAAAAAAATGACCCTTGGAAACTACAACATTTGAAATTAGTCTGGTTTCACCTTGTGCTTAACTTTTAAAGGGGTTCCAATAATTCACAGACTATGTAATGACATTGTATATAGAGAATTAAAATCATTTGTCCAATCATATTATATTGTATTTAACATTTTTTGATTGTTTTTTTGAGGTTATAGTTAACATAAAAAGTCAATTCTTGAATCTAGTCTTTATTCATCTGACTACCTCACTTTTTTAACCACTACCTTGTAGTGCGTTTCCTAACCATCATTAGGATTCGGGTTGAACACCGGTTTCATGATCATAATATATTTGAACAACATCCAATGACTTAGTTTTTCAATGAATTAAAAGCTGATTGTAAAAATAACATTGATTGATATTTATGTAAAGAATCGTGTTAGGCTAAAAACATTAATTCTGGAAATCTACTGTGGGTATATAATATTAGACTTCAACAAAGAGGGACAATTTCAATCTTAGAATGAAGAACTAAGAGTTGCATTTTGCTACCGATCAGAACATTCATTCTGCATTAATTTTTCCGTTTTCGAAATACGGATGTTAAACTATTATCAATAATCTATTAACCTTTTTCTTAGTAGTAACCCCCAATATTGTCAACAGCTATTTCATTAAGGATTTATATAAAAACATTTTCGTTTTTAATGGCAAAAAAAATTTTTTGTGCAAATTAAACCCATTTTTGAGAGAATTCTAGAATATTTTAATTCGAATTATGAAAGTATATATTATTTTAAGTAAAAATGGGCTTGCCTATAGTTTAGAAGCCGTTACTTAAAAAAATTACGGGCTTAAAAACCTATTACGCGTTATATTCTGTTAGAAAAGTACTCAATATTTACTCAGACCATTCAACAGGTACTGTACTGTAAATGATCATGAAAAGTAGGAATTGAACTATAACTATAACTATAGTAGGTTCAGTACATCCAAAGTTTATTTTATTCTACAAAAGCCTAAAATGTTCTCTCATTTTTCATTCAGCGGTAAATATTTTCAAAGTTGTCCCCCTTCTCCCCTCTCCAAACGAAATTATTTTCAGTATAATAAATTGGCTATAATTAGAACCCTAACATTGCTGTTTAGTTTCAGAGATACACTTGCGATTCAAGTTTACAATTGCATGTATTACTAAAATAAACTAAATTGGCAATCAACAGAGACATATAGCACAGATAGAAATTTAAAAGTATGGATAAGCAGTCTGTGTTTTCGGCGAATATTCCAGCGAAAACTATGGTTTGTTAGGACCAACTGTATTCTAAGAAAAGCTGGTGAGGAAATAAAAGCCGCGAGAAAAGTAATTATCATTATTCCTAATGGTTAATGGGGGAAAAACTTTCCTTCGGCCTCGGGAAAATGAAAAAGAAATTAGTCAAGATTTTTCTTCCGGAACGAGGCTCCCACCACCAGCTGCGGAAAACATGGTTGGATATATAGGACAGATAACCAACTTCGGATAAATCATTTATTTTGGAAGAAAACAGTTGACCATATGAAGTAGATTGTAGGAAGGTAATCCGTGTGGCGATTAATAAAGGTACAAAATAGTTGAAAAAATAAATAAGTACAGTCATGTGTGAAAGAATTGTAAATATATAACGTTTAGTTTAGTTTGTTTTTGTTTAGTGGCGCTAAACTTCATTGGTCATCAACGCCATTTATATCTTATTTAATTTTGCTTATATTTGTTTAATTTTATTTATTTTTTTTATTAT
>NW_027108204.1:376235-384025 GCF_000696795.3 Halyomorpha halys
ATCCAAGGCCCTATCTATATTTAATAGTGATATGATAGTGTCCTAGGTGTAGGTGGCAAAATGAAAATTCTTAAAATAAAGTATATATAAAAAACAAAATATATGTTTGTAACATTTCCCAAAGCTAGTGCTCGAGTATCAAACAATCCAAAATACTCGATAGATATATTACTAGTAACATGTGATAATGAAAAAACACTGACATAGAAAGAACATAGCAAAGAGGTCACTGACTTGAACCAATTTTTCTTCGATGATTATACTTTCAAAAAAATGTATTCGTTCCAGTGGCAAAGTTTTCATATTAATATGTTTTGCCTATGTTTGGTAAAGATTTCAAGTTTATCAGGTACAGAATTAATTTTTTATACGTTTAAAATAAGAAAAATATATTGCTGAATGCATTAAAACAGTTATAAATATTTTTAAAAAATAATTTTCGGGTAACTTTCGTTGACCACATCCCCTATTTAGTGGGTTGCTAGAAAAGAGGTATAAAAAAACATCTGAACATTTAAGATTGTCCTACAAATAGAGATGTCCTTTAGAACTAGAGGTCATCAATAGCTTTCACCAATAAATAAAGTCTTTGGCATGTCTACTCACTATCATTACCTATTTCTGTGAAATTGTATTAAAATAAATGTTTGTATTCTCATTGATAATATTGGACCAATAAAAATCAAAAAAGGCAATACATGATCTCTCAAATGAGCTTCTAGAATGATCCGAAATATATAACCCTCCAGTAAACAAACAATAATAATGTAAAAATTAAACAAATTTCTAACAGAACCTGACAAAGTTCAGATTTCTAAAACTATTATTGAGTTTTCACATAAGTTGAAAATGTAGTATCTCCACTAATAATAGTCCAATTTCAATTGTTGTTTTTAAATTTAGCTTATTTTTAGTGTTGGCAGACGAACAACTATAAATCAATTTATTTTAGCAAATATCATGAAAAATGCTACTCCTACAAAAATAAACATCATAAACTACTTTATAGCCCATTAAACTAGCTTTAATTTGAGTGCTAAAAGACATTTGTACGTCGAATGGTTAGTTAGATATAGATTTCTCAAAATAGATTCACTAACTACTATATCTCAAGAACTATTGGACATATATAGCTCTATTAGGGCTCATATTTCAGCAAATTTACTCTCCTTTAAATAATGTTCAATTTTAGATTTTCTAGTGTTGTTGGTAGTTTTTAAGATATAGAGCTCCGAATGAAAAATTAATGTTTTCTTAAGTTTTTGAAACAGCCGCCATTTTTTATTCCCCCTACCTATACTTGGCAGACTCATCAGTTTTGACTAGTAATTATACATAGTTTTCATTAAAGTAATAAAAAATTGGGTTGAGATAACTGCCTTTTTTTCTTCCCGGCTCTTGTACTATTTGGCAGACTCTTGAGTATCGTATGAAGTCTGGAGATTACTTGCTGTACGTTTGTGCAAGAAATGATCTTTAACAAATAAAGTTATTATCTACTTTATCTATTTATTTAAATTGCTTTTAAAATCATGGAGGATTCAACTTAATTGAAATAAACGCTAACAAAAAGGTTATAGCTAGATTTAATTTATATATTCCTTCTTTCCTTATGTCGGGCTTTTACTTAAATAAGAAGCAAATAGCAAGTGCGCTTAGCAAAATTATAGTCGAAATAAACAAGAAAGCGACTTTAAAAGCGGACACTAAAGCCAACAAAGGATTTGGGCAGCCCAAGTAGTCATAAACTCCTGAAATATTTTACGATCCTCTCTCCGTTTACAAACAACTTTAACTGAACTTTATTCCGTAGCTAAAGATAGTTCAACCGTAGGATAAAAAAACAACTAAAGATATTTGTGACAAAAGCAAATGTTTCAATCTAAACAGAACAGTCGGAGACGTAGCTCGAAATATATAACGGGGAGGACGCACTCAACAGAATTGGTCTCCATCGGTTCGAAAAGTGATGTAGCATATTCTTTATATTCTATAAAGTTGTAAAATATTTAATAGTATTTATAATTATTATCCAACCAACATTAGCAAAGCATAATCATGAAATATATAATTTGTATGTAGTTTATAATTTCAAGGATTTTTTGTTTAAATACCTTTTAAACACTTCAACTTCAATTCTTCATTTTAATGTTTCGAGCTGGACTCCTCATTGTCATATATCCTTCTTTAACTCTCATTTTTCTATAATCCTGAATCTATTTCTGTTATTTCGCAAAATATTTCTGAACTAATTCAATTTAAAATATTTTTTTTCATTCTATTCGTTAGTTAACTTGCTATATTCTGTCTTGTTTCCTTACATGCCTAGGTTTCGACTAAACATTTTCTAAACTAATTTTAAAGTAAAACACAAATTTTCTTAAAATTATTTACTACGGATGATTACATTTGTGACCAGATGGCAAAATGGTATAAGAAAAAATAAGGGTTTTCACTCTCCGGATATTCCTAGGCTTAATGTTAAGATAGTAAACTTTTTTTGGTTTTTTATTAGGTTTATGAGAAAAAAAAGCTATGACAAATTGTAACATTCACGTCTAATCCACAGAATCGCCTGAAGGTAGGTATTTATAATTTTTATATTCTTGAAGAGTTGTAAAAGTGACCTAGCATAGATAAAGTCGCTAGCTTTTTATTAATGATCCTCACTAGGTTGTAGGTTGTTCCGGCAAATATGTAAAAAAGTATTGTAAGAAATACATTTTTGTTAGAGATTATTTATTTTACACATATATGAGATTAAAATAATTATTTATATGGAAAAAGCAGTGATATATAACTGGAGATGTCAATTGATCTTTTAGGGATACTTAACAAATAAGCAGTCCTGCCGATTCTTCCAACAGAAAAATACCCGCTCAACGTCTTGGAAAACTGTATAACTAAGTAATGTTGCATTGGGTCAGGCGTAATCGTTAATAACACAAGTTATTCTTTTGTTAATATATATTTCAAGAGAGTTTTTTATTTTTTTTTATTTCATGTTTTTTTTGTTTTTTTTATTTTATTTTTATTATTATTATTTTATTTTATTTTTTACTTATTTATTTTATTTTAGTATGTGTGAGATCATTCATCAATATTACCTATTGCCCACAACTGTGTGGCAGATTGTAATATCTATCAATAAATAAATCTATTAAAAAATAAAAAATAACACAAGTGAAGTAACCGCTAATTTAACAATCACAGGTATACGCCTTGACAGTGAACTATCGTACAATTTCAGTTATTGCCGCCAAAATTTTAGCCACTACCATGATATAACTACTTGATAGTTGCAATCATGACAGCATCAACTATCAAGACAGTTTTACAGTCGGACTGGGTCTGGCATGATCGTTGATAGTACAAGTAATGCAAGTGGACTAACATTTGCATTGACTGCCACTTTTAACTGCCATGTATACACGCCTTGACAGTGATCTATCGCAAAATATCAACCTTACGAAATGTAATTATACTTATTAATAAAAATAATAGTATATATTTAACTTTCGATATATTTTTATGAATCATGAGGATGAGTCAATAACATACGTTAACTAAATTGAGGGGACGTTTCGGAACTTTATTGTTTGTTACAGTGTTATTGTGTTACAGTCTTATTGTCTATCACAGTGTGTACTACTTTTTTGTCTCCAACTAACTCAAAGTTGGAGCCAGAACTGAAAAAAAAACCTTTTTAAGGTTTAATGTAGATAATATAAGACTATAAAAATATATATAGAAAGTTGTATAAATAAAGAAATATAAAATACTGATAAAAAAAAGGAACTTAATAAGCTAAAAATATATAAATATATCAAGTACAGTAATGAGTTATAAAATTTCAAATGTTCTAATAATAAATAATAAAACCAGTAACAAATGTGTACTTCCAAATATACATTTTTTTCTTGCTTTTATATTAATTGTTTTATACACCATCTTTAATTAATCTTTCTATGTACATTCTTATAGTCTTATCATGTTTTACAATGCTTGTATCCTATCCTCATTTAGCTCTGATGAAGGCCTAGAGAATAGGGCGAAGCTTTGGTGACTAATAAATACATTTTCCTGATATTTGTGTCCCTTTCTTGATCATCACTCGAAAACATTTTCCAACAATGAATTTTAATTTACATAAGATCAACTAATAATCTTCAAACCGAAATTAAGAGCCGGTGCAACCTCCTTATTCAGAAACCTATTTATCCTTCAAAATAATTATTGCTAGTCACAGTTATAATGGATAACTACTTAGTTCAGTTCATGTTTTTAACTTAATATAAAATTCCTTATTAAAATATAAACCTAAAATTGGTTAAATGCTCAGAATTGAAAGATGATTCCACCAAAATTAAAATAAACTAAATAATTATGTTACATATTTTAAAGTTTTCAAAAAGTAATGAGATACCAATATATCAGAAGAATGTTGAAATGGTCTCACTTGACCGTTCAATATATAATCAAAAACTTTGAAATCTGATGAGTGATTAATTATAAACACACGTGGAGAACATGGACCATTTGAAGTCTCAGCCGGATTTATTTTCAAGCATAAAAAAAAAAGTTTACCTCTTCTTTTGACAGGTAGCCTTTCATTGCCCCAAGCCGGTAATTGTATACTTTTTAAACAACATACATAATAATAATATATAATAATAATAACATTAATAATATTAAACATATAATAATACATTTATTACTATGTTTATTTATTTATTAAGCAACTCTGCCCCCCTCAAAAAAAAAAATAGTTCAAAACACCAAAATGCAAGATAAATAAATATCACTATGGATCTCTCAAATCCATTTGTCGCATTTTAATAAGACCGTCTCCACATGCTATTGATCTGAACAGCGAAAAAAAATAATAAAGGAGTGAACTCATGCAGAACGAGATAAGGTTTACTATTTAAGTGTTAAATTGAAAGTCTTGCTTACGTCAAAGACAGTATTCGAGAAATAATATCAACGAAATCAATCACAACCACGTTATAAAGAGGAAGGTATGTTCCTATGTCAAAATGGTTACAGGCAGAAATCAAGTTAGACCGTGAATAATATTGCTTCGTGTTCCTTTGTCTTGGTTACTTTGATGGTAATTTGATTCATGTCTCACATTATAACTTTTTACTTTATGTGTATGCAGAACTGTAATCTTAACTATTACATAAATGGTTAATTACTTTACCCGTTATAGGAGTGAGGGAAAAATGTAGCCTATATTTTTAGGAGTGTGTAAAGGTCGAAAAATTCCAAAAACTTCATAACTTAATAAGTTAAACATTTTCATATCCTAACTTAACTGTGGTTATAAGGACAGGAAAGCTGAGGTCTGAATTTTATTCCCAAGCTAAAATTAAATTTACAGTAGCAATATTTCACCCCGGGTTCCCTCTCTTGGCTACACCAGTAACGCCAATAACTTATCTCTGTTTTCAGAAACAATAAAGAATATGTATGAACGTAGATTAACAATTGGATAGCCACAAATAAGAAAAAAACATCATTAGGTCAGAATATTATTTATTACCTTTAAAAGAGGTTAATTCAATATATAGTCAAAGATGTGTTCAAATTTTTTTTCGGGGTGCCACCCAATCATCAGATATTTGCTGTATTATCATGTTGCAGCATAATACGAAGATAGCAGTAGAAGATATAACTTTAAGAAGATGATTTTGAGGGAAGACCGTATGAATAATATTAATAGCAAATTCCTGCACAATCTTCGTAATATGCTGCAACATGACAATATAGCAATGAAGTTACAACCCTGAAGCTTTGTTATTGTTTATTAATGACATAATAAATAAATAATTAAAACAAGGAAGAGTAGCTTTTCATTTTCAAGATCTAATAAATGAAACTCTTCCAGTAAAAGACATATAAGAAGTAAAAAATCAACTTATAAATAAGGAGCTTCTGGCTTCCTACAGAAAAATAAATAAAATAATTATTAATATATACAATTTTGATCCGTTTAACTCTCAGTCTTTGTTCTTTAATAACTCTCCAATGTTTCGGCCCTCAAGTCATTCTCAAGGAGACAACCTATAAAAAAAAAATGTTTTCTGTTTTTATAACAATTACATTATTTCCTTAACTATATACTGATTTCTTTGGCCATACCTTAAATATTTATGTCATTGTTTTTTAATCTCAATTTGCAGGCTAATTGCCTTAAAAAAATTTTTAAGTAATAAATATAAGTGAAAAAGGAGAAGTTTGTTTGTGTAATAGGATGTTTAAACTTAAGATATAAAAAAAAAAAGTTATATGTGACATGGGCAATTAGCCTGCAAATTGAGATTTAAAAACAATAAAATAGATATTGAAGGTATGGCCAGAGAAATCAGTATGTAATTAAGAAAATAATGTAATTGTTATAAAAACAAAAAAAATTTTTTTGTAGGTTGTCTCCTTGAGAATGGCCTGAGGGCCGAAACGTTGGAGAGTTATTTAAGAATAAAGGTTGAGAGTTAAATGGATCAAAATTGTGTATATTAATAATAAAATAAACCACTCTCAAACAATCATATAAGTAAATAATTAATCTAAATAAAATAATTTTTGGAATAACTTTATATTACATCTTCGAAGAAAAAAAAAAAATAAATAAAAATTTAATTAACAGCGAAATTAGCAGTTATTTTATGTTTTAAAACTCATTTCTCCTAAATCGAAACACAAAATCCCGTATGGCTCAGAGAAACCATTAGGATATTTCGGAACTATCCGCGTATAGGAGCGTTGTGGCACCATGGCCTTGATTTGGTAAAAATCTGGTAGTCGTAATTCTGACCAAATCACGTCCAAATCGTTTAAATAAACGATCAAAATTACCACTTTCAGAAAAACTAAAGATTTATACTTACCTTCTCAGACCAATTTGGACTTACGGTGCACAAATTTATGGATATGCCAAAAAAACTAACTTACTGAAACTGCAACAGTTTCAATCAAAATTACTAAGACTGATCAGTAGCGCTCCCCCCTACATCAGTAACAAGAACTTACACAAAGACTTACGAACTGCCTACGTACAAACAACCATTAAATCATTATATAAACGGTTTCACGACGCACTTCCAACACACACTAACCCTCTAATTCAAGGACTATCAACACTAGACTTAGCAGATACGAGACGACGTTTACGAAGGAGCTGGAATAGGGACCTCTTAAATTGATTTTTAAATTTCAATTTTAATGGAGAGGCATCATTGGATGACCTTAACCTTCATGCCTTCATGACTTTTTTTTTATTTTTTTTTTCTTTATCTTTTTTTTTATTTATTTATTTTTTTTTTTTTCTCTCTCTCTCTACATCTCATTCGCTGGTTGTAAAAATACTTTTACAGTTGTGAATAAACTTAATAAAGTAAAAAAAAAAAAAAAAAATTAAATTAATTTACTTTTGCGTTCAACGTGACAAATTGAGGCAACGACTTTATTAGAGAAATGTTAATAATTAAAAATTATAACAATAAACCAACTATTAATACCAGCAAAATACCAAGCCCCGCCTACTTTCTTCATTAGCGATATTAGGAAGCCAGGTTAAGCGCCCTGATGTAAACACTGGCTTCTTGTTACAGAGGTTTCTGATTTCACTGTTAGAGCACCGCCTATACAACACTTATATAACATTTCAAATTTTGCTTAATCGACTTCAATAAATAATTTTATTTATATGCGAATAAAAAAACTATGAAGCGATTCAGGAATTAATATGGCATAATTCATCGACGAAAATAATAAACGGATTAGAT
>NW_027108204.1:384195-393297 GCF_000696795.3 Halyomorpha halys
TTAATTCTTAACAAATAAAATAGAATTATAATTAAAAAATACATCACTAGTGGTCAGGCAATTCACATCACCTTAAACTTAAACCACTATCTGGTTAAAGTAAAGTATTAAACAGATAATTTTTCGATAGTGACCCAATAAATTGTTCATTGAAAACCATTCTTGACTTACTTTATAAATGAAAAATATATAATTCTAAATATAATTGAAAGTAATAATTATTTAGGTTAGTTCGATTTTTTCTTGATTAGTGACACATTTTGCTTTTTAATCAATATTTTCCGTAAACTCTTACATACTTGGACCTGAATTAGTTTTGAACTTAACGATTTGCAAGTTAAAAATTCACGAAGTAAATGATATTAGTAGTGTTCTCACATATTGCGGGAAAAAGTAGTATTAGTTCATTTAAATTAACAGTTGTATAATTTGTAAAGTGATTTGTTGGTCCGCCGTTTTTGGATATCGGGTACACCCCAATTCTGATTTTTTTTTTTTTAATTTGTTTTTAACGTATTCCATAGATTGTACTGTAAACAGTGGTTTTCTTTATACATCTCTACTAACGTTAGAACAGTCTACTGGACACCAGTAGATAAAGAAACCCCAAGCGAAGGTTTTTAAGGTTTTTTGAAGGTTATTAAAAAATAAATCAAAACTTTTTTCTTTTTGACAGTACCACTCAAGCAAAACAATAATACCATATGATGATATTGAGAGTGGTCAGCACTGAGCTCTAGCTGCTTGATCTAGTCGATATAAATTAGAAAAAAATCTTAATATATTTACATCAGATAGCTTTATATATTACATTTTTTTTAAACTTATTCATTGATAAATATTACAATTTGCCACAATCATGGGTAATACGCAATAGATATGTCAGATACCTAAATAATGTCGTAAATTAAGTTATTACCCAAATATAATAATAAAAAAATAATAGAAATTGTGGTTACCCTTCAAACTGAATAATATATAATTGAAAATAAATAAACAGTATTCCTTTCAACTAATAACTTCAAAACAACGCAATATAACAGTGTTACATACTACAGTCCAAGTCGGAACCAAGACATCACTAGTTAAACGGAGGGAGGTCTGTTGATCCCGAGTACATAAGGAAAAATTCCAACATTAATTTAACATATGAATAAGGTAAAAATTAAAATGTAATATAAAACTTAATACATAAGAAAGATAAATTGATATATTCAGGGTTATATAAACATTACGAATTTAAAAAATGGGTGTTCATTCAAAAACAATTTTCCAGACTAGGTTAAGTACAAAATATACTATTCTGAAATTTGTTGGATTCTCCCTTTTTAAATAAAACCAAAGGCGCAATAAAGAGTTAAATTTATAGTACCAATTTAACATAATTTATATAATCTTTAAATTTGAAAAGGATATTTCAATTTTTTATTGTACATGGTCAAAAAGTCAGTTTTTTTTTTTGTTTTGTTTTTTTGGGGTCACCAAAGTTATTTTTTTTCTCTCCACTATATTTATCTTCTTATTTGATTTTTACCGTAGATTAATCCAAAGGGCTGGTAAAGCGAGGGCCGGTTAACCGAATCCTATTGTACTTCAAAACTCAAAAATTTAACTTTTGAGATGATGGATTTCAAAGATTTTACTTTATATTAAAATTCATTCTAGGTTCCTATCCAGTCAACTTTAAGATTTCATTTACGTTTTTCATTAAAAGTAGTTGAACCCAATTTCTCGAAGATTACATTTTTGAGTTATATTAGTATCTATTTATTATTATTTTTAATTTAGTGATAATACCAAGAAATATTAATTTATGCATCGGTTGCTCGTGACCTAGATGTTTTGTGCCTTAAACATCAAAACAACCACCTACTTCATTCGATCTATAATATAGGGATGACATAAGTCGTTGAGGTGAAAAAGTGGTGTAAGTCAAAAGTGAAATTTTGAGATAATCGAAACTTTAGAAGTTCTAAATAGTTGTAAGAAAGAAACGTTTTTTCTTTTAAAACTAGTCAGTAGTATATCCAAATAATTAAAAACATTAGAATTAAATGCAATCAGTAATTAATTAAATAATTATTTTTATATGAAAATTAATTTTGAAAATAACAGAATGACTTACACAACTTTTGCTCTTCACGGCTCATATAGTTTCGAGTAATATACTATTTATGCTTCAGATATTGGTCCTAACTACCTATTAAAAATTTTATAATATTATTTAATAAAATAACAAAAATATGCTCATTCTCTAATTGTCATTTTTTGAGTTACAGATAGATATAAAAATATATGAGAAAAATCTTATATCGCTCAACGTTAAAAACAGTAAATATTTATACAGAAACGTCATATTTCATATAAAACTGATTAATAATACACGACGAATTTAATTTTATTATCATTAACTGTCAAAGCAATGTGTTATATATTATATAGTTTCGCCATTTTATACGATGTGTTCCGACAAATACCTTCCACATCATTGTGTACTCAGCTTAAAACCTTGAAGAACCACGCTGGGCCAACAGGTTCCTCTTGAGGTAACTCAAATCCTTCAGCTTTAATTAAAGAAAAAACAGCTTCATGAAATGCCTAAGTGAAGATCACTTTCAAAAAAAAATATTCTTGGTTTCAAGTTGTCTCTTGGCTCAAGAATTCATTTGTTTATTTAAGCTTTAGTACAAATATTAAATTATTTAATGTAGAAACGTTATTGAATCTTTTTTTCCTTTCACCTACAAAAGCATGTTAGGACATGATATTACAACCACTCCTTACTAGAAAATTCATAATTTAAAAACTGCAATTTTTTGAAATGAGAAGTAATAGATACTAACAAATGCTCCCATTTTTTTTTTTTATTTATGATCTCAAAAATTTATGAAAATATGATTCTTTTTTAATTTAATTATTTGTAATATATTTCCAAACAACAAAAAAACTACCTTTAGTAATGCTAATGATAAAATTTCCAAGAAAATCTAATATTAAATAAATTCAAAATAGAATGGATTAAGAGAAAAAAAAAACAGCTCCTCAGATGAATTAATAAACTGAATAATTCCAACCAAAAGGAAATATATACATATTCAATTAACAGTATATACTATAATTTAAATAAACTTAATATCCCCTAGATTCAACAATATGCTGATGTTTTATCAAATTCAATAACAATCATGTATAAGGGAAAGCATTGATTGCAATTATCACCTTACACTGTATCATAGCAAATTGAACATACAAAGCTGTATTTCAATTACTAAATACTATATTTAGGTCAAAATTCAGGCCTGCCTAAGCTCAAAAACTATGATATACATGGCAAAATTTACTAAACTATTTGCAGAGTTAAATTAATATAAATAATGACCAAAATAAAAGGCATTGCAATATTTAATATTAAAAAATAAAAGAAATTTACAAATTTGTAGATAAGATGTACTTTAAAAAAAAAAAAAAAAAAAAAAAGGCAGCAACAGCTTCTAAAATAGCCTCTCAGAATTATTATTAACAAATTCAAGTTAAAACATAATTTAAAAATAAATTAGAACACAAATACTATCTACTGAACACAGATTAACATTCCATACTGAACTGTATTAAGTCAAATATTGATAAATTATAAAGGTAAAAGGTTATAATTAAAATGAACAAACTCATAGTAAACAAAAAATGTATATTCAACATAAAATATACAGAAGGAATAGGATGATGCATGGAACTGTTATTACATTAAAACCAATATGAACCTTTATCACAAAACAAGAAAAATAAAGTTAAAAAAAAAACAGTAACATGCTGTTATTATAGAACTGAAACTGAAAGTATTCTACTTAAATATTGAAAAGAATACTTTTTATAAGTTAACAGTCCGGCTAAGTTGCAATAACATCTGTACATAACCTCCACAAAGGTAACCAACATGTTTTCAAAACAAAAGTCAAAGGGTAAAAACAAAAGAAAACTTTCTCATTATGCCAGAAATAGATAATAAAATACAAATTATTTTAGTGCAAAACAAAGCAAGCGAAAAGAATCCACAGCCTTTAAAGTAATCAAATAAAAATAGAGATGCTGTGCAGTTAAGAACCAATCTTGATATCACCTTGTTTTCGGACGGGCATATCTGAGACTTTGTCGGGGTGAATAATGACTTGAAGAGAATAAATAATATCGAAAAGGAGTTCCCTTGAGATTGACAATACAGGAGTGTGGTGGAAACACAAGCACTGCACTCGCACAAAGGTGTTCCGATTACACCAGATAATGTAAAAAACAAATCAAACCGGCCCGCACTCGTTATCAACTGAGTAAAAACTGACGAACATAACGAAAAGTCGAAAGTTATCAAGGTAGAGAAACGGTTGAACGTCACAACGGGTGAACGGTCAACAGCAGACTGATTCCATTGGTCGATCCCCCACGTTGCCTTTAATCTCTCAAAATTTGAATCGCATTTTATTTTATATTTTTACATTACGTTATAGTTAACTTGGTATATTATAGAACAACTTAGATCCTTGAAACTACTTTATATTATTAAATTTCTAATTTATATTAACAGAAACCTAACAACGTTACTTTTATATTGAGAAATCTGTTAACAGATATTCCACAAAAACAATATTTAATAAGTCTCATATTTCCTCACATCCCTGTTTTAAATCCCTACTCATTCATTAACATCTTACAAATTTTCCTTGTCGAAAAATTGTATAAATACAGTTTTCATTGAAATAGATCATAACCTGATTTTCATCTAACCGTAGTATAAACTCACCTTTTCAAATTTCAGATATATTTGAACCATTCTTTCTTTCTCTGATTTTTTTACCTGAACCCCATGGCTGTTAGAATAGAAAAAAGTGATAGAAATAACATTCCTGAAGGTGCAGTTTTAATATCCAAAGAAAAAGCACTGGATATGCAGTGGAAAGCTCTAAATAACTGGATTCCTAGAAGTGATTTGTGTGTTTCTAGTTATTTTCCCTGTGATATATGATTTTAAAATAATGTTTGAACATCTTCAATGAGGCATAAGGAGTTTATATTCCTATTGCACGCATAGTGTGATCAGTAAAATCGTTTGGTGTAACAATACACTTTCCAACATCATTATAGGACACCCCAATATAATTGTTATTGTTATAAAACATACTATGGCTAACTTAAAAAACGTTTTAATGTGGATGGATCTGATGGATATTGATATTATATTCATGATTTTTACAAGAAAAAAGTATTGTTTAGCTAACAGCAAAAGGGTGCAGGTGTCATGGTTTGCACACCTATAGGGTACCATTCCTAATTAGCAAGAATGAATGTATAAAAATAAATGCAGATTATTTATTTATTACTTTTTTTTTTCTAAAATATCTGACAAGAGAAAGGTTCATCTTTCAGGATGTTGCACCAGTTCAACCAGAATTCTTAAGCCAAAAATATTTCAATTTTAACTTGGCCTGCCTAATCACTAGATCTTAACATTATTGAGAAATGTTGGAGAGAAGCTTTTCGAGCAGTTTGTGCATAAGGAAAACAGATCTACCTGATTAAGGAAATTGCATTGTAGAGAAGTTGACCAATATTCGATTAAAATACATAAAAAAAAACTATTTAAATTGCTTCTAAAATGATCGTTGGAAGTCTTAGAGATCAAAGATGAATCAATACACTATTGAATTCTGACCAAATCAACCAACTACTAATTGGTAAACATAGGTAGGCTGGTCTAAATTTTTGTTGCTTTTTATTTTCATGTGTGAAATAAATATTTTTTCATCGAAATGTTTTTTACTTATTTGCAATATTACAGTAACCTTAAATATTTTTAAAAAGTTAAGTCTGCTAGATCTGAAAATTATAAAAAATTGGGGTGGCCTATAATTTTGTCGGTGAACGTAGATATTTCATTTTAAATTATATGCTATAATTATACCCTGTACCAGTAAAACCCATGGAGTTTCGAATTTAGTACTTGATAAGGAAGTACTGTTTCCTGACCTCACACATTAGGATTTCAGTTTTACTAACAGCAATGTTTTCATATTAGTTTTTTAATTATTACAACAATGGCTAATCAATTTTATATATTTTGTTTTTTATTTTAGAATTCTATGGAAAACCAATTTAGTATTTTAAAAATGTATAGGGAAGACCATTTAGATAATAAAATAGCTGTAATAAATTTGGTATTTGTGACATAGTATTTATTTGACATTTTAGTTACATATTCAAAAACACTCATAGATGGCTAAGCTATTTAATAAAATTGTACTTACTTTTATTAGCAATTCTTTATTTTTTTAATTTATTTCTCAAGGAAAGAGGAAAATAAGAATAATGTGGTTAACAGGTTTTCATTTTGTTTAACTTTTAATCTAAGAAATAAGTGGCCATAAGTTTGTACTGATCAAAAATTACCCTTGTGCTTAAATCTGTTTCCCAATCTAACAAAAAATGGTTCATTCACTTCCAACAAAAGCATAATAAGTATAGGAGAAGTAAAAATCTGGACTTCAACGTAATATACCTTAAGAATTCATTTGTAGTATTTTAAATAAGAAATTTATAAATATTTGTATTTTTAAAAAATAGTGATTACAGCAGTTATAATAATTATAACCAATAATAGTATTTGAATATGTGGACATAATCATATTACAAATTTCAATTAAATCTCAATTTTTTTTCTCCCTCTTTATTCTCCTATTCAAAACTGTTTCAGGTTCCACACCGGCTTATGAAATTATAAGAACTAGTAATATTTAGTCTAATATTACGACAAATAAAATTTAAAATGACTTTTTAATTTCTGCCTTAAATGCTTTTAAATATGTCATTCTAGTAGCAAGTTGAGATATTTTTCTTCATACAGTTGGCTATATGGACTGTTTATTAAATTAATCACTTAGCTAGAGAATAACATCGGGTAACAATTATATTTACATGATATGAATTTATTTGTTCCTTGTCATATAATATTCCATTACCAAGTTATTAAATGTTTCAAATTCAGGAATTGGTCTGGCATGTCTTTTTCTTTGATAGCTCACTCGAAGGTTGCTGCTCTGTATTAACCAGAGTAGTAGTGCCAAAAGTCATATTCCATGACATCAAATAAATAAATATTAACCAACCCAAGTAGGAATCAAACTCATATGTAATCCAAAGTTTGTCTTGGATCCACTCAACAGTGGGATCCTGGTATCGAAGTTGTCAGTAATCTCGGCCTTTTGATCATGATTCAAGAATAAAGTAGATTTTAGGTTGCTACAAACTTAATATTTATTTACAACTCTGTTGTTGAATATGTACCATTTTTTATATATTCCACTTTGACCATCTATTAATAATTTTGGTATGAAGGCTTATGTATTGAAATGATTTAATAATCAAGTTTAAAACTGAAATTAACACCTTAAGTTTCAAGATAGTTCTAATCATCAGGTCTGTTTTAGGTTCTTCTTCAGATATGGGCCGGGAATATTAGCAGCTTCTTCAGTTGTATCATCTACACTTGTCATGCAACATTATCGAAACAAACTTAAACTTCTTAATATAGGGAGGGGCATAATGTTTGTTCCTGGAGTTGTTTTTCCAGCTTTGATGATACTTCCTTTTTATGTGAAGGTATTACTAATTATTCTTCTGTTTCCTTGATTTAGCTTGTCTAGATTTTTTTTTAATCCTGAGCTATTATCTGTAGGTTCTAATCGAGAGCATCTTATATTTCCTTCTCTACCATAAAAAAATAATGCCTCATGTAGGCAGTAAAGGTCTAATTTTTCCGCCAAAATTTTCTGTCAGATATATTAAAAATAGTTGGTTACTATTTTATATTAGAATTATTTTTTTAAAAAAGATCACTTGAATATTTTGTCATTCAGATATGTTGAAATACGATTAGAATTCTTAATAAGTTAGTATTTACTGGACCTTTCAACCAGTTACAGTTTTCTTGATTATGTGAATCTTAAATGGTTTACTGTGAATTATAGTGGTCTAATGAAAATACAACATAAAATACCTGTTACAAGGAGAGACACCTTCAGTTTTTGTGATGTTATTACTCCAGTTAGTGTAAAGGTGGGAATTCCAAACAACTAGAAGGCATTTAAAAACCTAAATGTACTCAGCATAATTTTTATTTGGAAAATAAAGAGTAATTTATTTCATGTTAATTAATACTCTTAAAATAAATAACTTTCAATCATATTGGAAATTAAATTACCTTTTGCCCAGTTAGTTATTCTGAAACATTCTTTGCATCCGAAACAGAGATAGGAGCAAAACCAAAGTGTGCACATGTTTAAATTACAGCATTTAACACATTAAAAAGCTTCACTGTTCAAGCTGAGCAGGTTTTGTCTGTCAGAATGACACCGTTCCATTTCAGCTGATAAATTCAATCTCAAAAAAATATTTTCTTTTTACTATTTGAATAACTCTAATTGTTGTTTTATAAAACTTTGGGGATCACTTGTTCATGTTCAACAGATTAACTGCCACTGGGTTTGAAGTAATATATATTTGTAATCTTTTATATTAAATGTATTAATTTTTTTAATAAAGACATATTTTAAATATATTGTGAAGTTGAATTTTAAAATCAGATGCAATCATTGTTTTATAGTTTTTAAATAAATTGGAATTGATACAAAAATTATGAAATAAAGTGATATATCTAAAAACATAACGCCACTATTTAACTTTTTAGTAGAACATCTAACAAGTACCAAATAAAATATCTTTGTTTTAAATGCTTGAAACATATTTCCTTCTCTTTCTGCATAGTGATTAATTTATTCAATAAAATTAATTCGGGTGTATGTTTATCCACTATCTGTTATATGGTATCTTTTGTCAGGCGGTGCAACAACCAATAGTGCTTCAGGACCATTGCCCTATATGCATTCAGATGAGAAGTGTTACTATCCAGTCAATGATATCAATACCATATCCAATATTAGTAAGCACTGTGGGATCATTTCTAGTAAGTATCTTTTATGTATATATATATATACATAACTTTTTGAATTAAAAATAATGAAATCCCCGAATTCTCAGGTAGAAAAAACGTTATGAAGAAAA
>NW_027108204.1:394661-409131 GCF_000696795.3 Halyomorpha halys
CCAGTTACAGGAAACACTTGAATGAAATAAGTTTAAAAAAAAAACCAATAGTACTAATAAAATAAAATAATTTAATGAATAAATACGTTAATACACACAAATAGAGAGGTCAACATATTAAAATAAATAAATAAAACAAAGAATAATCTCCAAGCTAATTCCCATGCAGGTGATGGTGTATGATCCCCAGGGAATCCAAAATAATATTTTCCGCCAAGATCGCAATATTCCCGATGCTAACACCTAGGCCTTCTAAGAAGCTCCTTGTTCTATCTGGTATTGTTCCGCGAGATCCAAACTAGAGGCCTCTCAAGGTGAACTCTCTCTCTCCGAAAGTCTCGCGGAATTTTTCCTTAAGGAAAGGGACGCATTTTTCATATATTTTCTTTTTTTCCCTTTCCACTCCACCTTCCTGTTCGAGGTCATTACTTTCAAATCTTACCGTCGGATCCAAGACAAGAGCCGTGTCTCCGACTTTTGTAAACGTGACTATATCGGCATATCTAGTTTAATTTATGATGGTGGGGCTTTAGTTTTTAATGTTTTTAATATTGAAACCATTACTGTCCCTCATTCATATTTCGTTTTGTGATTTATTATTATTCAAGGAATAAATTTTAAATTATCTTAATCTGTATACTGTTGTACATCATATAAAAGGGCATGGAATATACTGTAAAATGTCACCAATTCCATTTCTCTGGCTAAAAAGGGATACTTCTGCAGCAATCCAAAATATGTTGTCCTCTACATTTGAGACCATTTAGGAGGACTAAACTGCTCTGTAATTAAAAAACGAGTAGACATATCAATAAAATTTAACATTTTTCCAAGCCTATACCTACACATCTGTGCAAAATTTTGAGAAAATCTAAGAGGTTAAGGTTCAAAAGTGTGTTGAGTTGACTTGGAATGATTTTTATGTAATTTAAATTTAGATTGCATCGCTAAAGTTGTGATACCTCGTAACTTAAAAACTTTGTACCATGAAAAAAAAAATTATTGATTTATTCTTGAGACATCTCAGCATTGAACTTTTATATTTTTTAAACTATTAAAATCATATTTTTGTTTTTTATAGCTAAGTTGTATCATAGCTTGAGTAATGATTAATTTTTTATATTCTTTCTTTTATTTTTTTCACTCCTATTTGGTGTAATCATATCAAATGAAATAAATGATTGTCAATACTCATTTGTTGGACAGCAGTCCCCATAATATTCAAAGCATTTCAAAGGCGAGTAACTGTGGGAAAAGATAAAAAAAAAAGAAAAATGGTGCAGATCGGTAAAAAATAATTTCCTCAAATTTTTTGTCACACTAAAAAGATAAATTAAGAATATTTTTTTAAATAAAAAATACAAAACATTATTTTATATTTTACTTTATAATATCATTTATAACATTCCATTTGGACAGAGACTTCACAGTCAAAAAATACCTGTGAGACAAATACGTACTTATTGGTACAACCAAAATAAATGTACACCCACCCAACTAACTAGAACAGATACTGTGTAACAATGTGAAATACAAATTTAAAAATACATTGTAAACAATGGTGACAATAAAAATAATTGACAGTACCTATTATGAGATTAGAGTGAAACATTTAAGTTGTTCAGATGTGCACACATCTCTCTCCAATACATTACATGAACAAATGGTTTCAAAATTTGTAGTTTTATTAAAAATTCAAAACTCAGATTGTTATCGATCGCTACCAAGAATCAAGTTTTGCAAAATCATATTTTTTTTTTTTAATAAAATAGCATTCTGAATTCCATTTTTTACTTAGCACAATTAATAAATATTAATTTTAATGATATTGGACAATAAAGATATCAAAAGAATTAAATAGATGTGTGTTGAATGTCCTTCAGTGTCTTTAATAAATTTTGAATTATTCAAAAAAATGAACTGGTTTCCCCAAGAAATTGAGCACATTATTTTTAAAACATTGGTTCTTAGTGCATACATGGATCCTATTTAAACAATTTTAATAAATTGCATCTACTTTGTTATTATTTGTTTTCCTTTTTATCTGATGGGCATTGTACATGGTTGTGATATTATTGCATTCCTTTTTTAGAATTTTTTTCAAATATTCAAGAAATATATTCATACTTATTTCATTGTCAGCTGTGTAATTTGTCTATTTTTTAATAAAGACCATTAGAAACATCCAAATTAGCTTTCTTAATATATTTTTTTATATTATGAAAGAAAGAAAAACCGTTACAGCGATTTAGATTTATTGGAAGATTATTGATTGACCGTGTGTAAAGATGAAAGGAATATGGTCCGGGTGCGGTCAAATAAACTCAAATAGTAGAATTATACTATTTTATTGAGCCAACGTTTCGCCCCACGTTGCAGGGCTTCGTCAGGGCTAAAAAAGATACAAACACTTAGTTACAAAAGGAAAACAAAAACATAAGTGTAAAATAACAGGGGTATAAAATGTAAAAAAGTAAGATATAATAAGAAAAATTAAAGGTAGTAAATAGTAAATGTAAAGGGTAATAGTAACTGAGGTTGACAAAAAGTATTAAATCCACCATACAATCTATATAATACATCAAATATAAAACAAAATATTAATTTGTTTCGTTATATTTTTATTCTTTTTATAATAATAAATTAAAAATTTATATCAAATTTTACGAAATAACTTTTTTTGGTCAGATGTGTCACTATTCTAGCAAAACATCATATAATATTTAAGTGCATGTCCTTACATAATATATGTACTACATACATATATCATTTATGTGTTTTTCGTAATAAATGAAAAGTTCCTTCCCATTGGCCCATTTCTTCCTGGCATGTAACTTCTGCGGTTATTTCGTTACAAACGGTTACTTCGTTACAAACGGTTATTTCGTTACAAACTATCTTGTAATTGGAACTAGGTCGTGACTAGAGGTACCTAATGAGAAACTGGAACTTCATAGAAACCAATAACTAAAAGGAATTGAATATTCAAGATAAAAAACGATGCATTTAATTATATTTTATTGCCTACGTTTAAGTTCGAGGAAAAATAATCTATAAGTATATCGTTAAACATAAAACTATAAATTAATAAAGAATGATTTAACTAAAATTAATAATTTAACTTAATAATAATAAAAAGATTAATATAAATGGATTGAAATCGCCCTAGGTTTTGGAAAATGGAAATTTTCGGAAACGACTTAATACCCTAGACATTTATAGTTAAATATAATCTGATTGTAAGAAAAGCTCATAAAAATGTTAGTAATAATCTTACCTTAATAGTTAAGTTCACAGCGGACTAAGAGTAATAAAATTAAAACCACAGAATAACACTTTTTTTGTTGAGTCAAACGAATCGGGAACAATTTTTCACCTGTTTTAAGAATAAATGTAATGGTTTAAAACACAATTAGCTCACTTTATTATAAATAATTATTGTCACGATAGTCTCGCAAATACGAAAACAATCTCAAATTGAACACTGTAATATACCAATCTAATTTAACGGTGTATAAAACTAATTATTGAAGCGAATATAATTGCAAAAAGATGGCTACACCGAACAGACTAATTTTTTTACGCGGAAGAAAGTTATGCTGCTGCCAACTATTGAAAACAAAAAATATAAATACAATTATTGAGATTAAAAAAATATCGTAATTATTAATTGTTTAATGTGTAATTAAATATATATGTATATTTGTACTTATTTAATGTAATTGATATGTTCTATAGATTTCATAAATTTTAACTTGTTGCAGTTTTTGTACTCCATATTTTGAATTGAAAATACATGTTATTTTTTAAAATTTAATTCTGTATGAGCTTTTTTTTTCAATTATTTGATTTATTTCAAGTGACTTTCATCATCTAATACTAATTTGGGTGTTCATCGAAATATACACATTTTATTTCTTTCTTTTTGTTTTGATTTTTAGATGGCAAGTACTTATGGGACTTACAGGATGCCTGAGTTTTCTCTTTTTCCCATAAAAAAGCTTGGTGAATACTTATCATTTTGGAAACAGGTCAGCAAAAGACTGATTGGTAATTTACCAATGCACTTTCTCCTGCAATTCACAGTTGCAATCCTCATTACAGAGCTGACAGCAAAAGAAGTGTTTAAGGTCCAAGCCCAACTTGAATTCCAAGATAACTCTTCCTCTTAGAACAATAAATAGTCCAAAATGTATATTTATGTAAATATTTTTTATGCTTCATCCGAAGCTCTATTAATAGTTCAATGTTCCTAGATCTTTAGTACTTTAAAAAAAGAATGTTTGAAATAATGTATTTATTGATATTGTTATATGATTTGATATACCTACTCATTTTTTTTATATTTTTTTTTTTTTTTATGATTATTAGAAACATTAATGTGGACAATTTTTTATTACATTTAATGTTGAAGCTCCATCCAGAACGAATGACATACTGATACTGACCACCTTTTATATCTTTTCTGGTCTGAGAGATGAAATGTAAATATTTACAAAGAAATGGCATCTATAGATTTTAACCTATGGCAGGATTCAGTTTCACTGAAATTTTAACCATAATCCTTAACGTCACATTACATATGATTAATTTATTGTTGGCAAAAGTTTGAAGCCAATACATCAGGTAAAAGCATATTGATTATGGGTCATTTTATTTTGGCATAATTTTATGATGTTAATGTTTTTCTATTTGATAGTAGATTTCTTGGTATTACATACTTAAAAAAAAAGTATGAATATTTGATTTGTTAAACATTTTTTCATCTCTCCTGAAAAGTTACGTGGTCTCACACCAGAGATGGGTAAAAATTAGCTATAGTTGAAACTAATAGCTAAGATTGCCATGGATACATCTCTTATTCATGAATGAACCATTGATAAATAAATACCATATCCATAGTAATTTTAGCTATTTGTTTCAACTATAGTTAAAGTTAATTTTTCCCAACTCTGTCCAGATGGTGTATCAATGGATAAATTATTACAAGTTTAACATCACAAGCACAATGATAAAACCTGTAACTGATATCTGTCTTTGTTTTGTTTTATAAATAAAATTGTTCACTACAAATGAGGAAAAGATACTTTCATAATATGATAAGATATAGATTTTTATACTTATTAATAGGATACTTTAAGCCAAATTTTTCATTCAAATATGAAAAAAATCTAGCAAGAAATTAATTTTGACGAGGAATAGCGATTCAATTAGTTTTCATAACATAAGATTAATTCTTCAATTCATTTTGCTGATTGCTTGATTTGAGGGAAAATATGTTGGTAAGCTTTATTTTGTTGTTCTATAAGTAATAAATATTGATTTTTTTTTCAAGCTTAAACAAACAACATTAAAATTTTTACAAGTCTTTAACTATATTACAATAGTGCTTAAGCAGCCTTTACGTGGTCAATAGATACCAGAAGATTCGTTTTTTAAAAATTTCTTTCTACAGCTGAATCACATATTTAATTTCTGAATAAAATAAAAACAATCCACTGGGTCTGTGGAGTTTCAAAGTTCAGGATGGGCTTCCCAAATGGTTATCAGTTCCTTTACCTTAAAATGATTCTAGAAAAATATAATTTATTACTTAATACGTGTAAGCAATAACTCAAAGTATTCAATATCAAGAGGATGTTGAACGTATTCGGGGAAAAAAAAAAAGAAAGGAATTTCAAGAAAACATCTAATCTTATGCCTTCCTGTCACTTTAATGACTACTGACAGAAACCTAAAGAACTAAATAAGTCAGAAGTTAATCCAATGGATTCCTCAAAACTAAAAAACAAATCTGAATCCAGTAATCATAAATTAAATTAACACTGGCTGAATCCTGTAATCATAAATTAAATTAACACTGGCTGAATCCTGTAATCATAAATTAAATTAAAACTGTGCGGACCACACAGATTTAGTTCTAACTTAACTACTTACCAACATATTTTTGATAATATCCAAATCTGCGTTAGGCAAAAACCTGAATCATAAAAGCCAAAATTGGGCTTTAATATAGCTCCTCCATTCAAGAAATATAAAAAAAAAAAATTATTTAGCAATTCATGACACTGCGTTATGATTAACTGTTAGAGTTTTTCTTGAGCATAATGTGTTGTAACCAGATATGAAAGTGGTACAGTATTCTTTAGTTTCAGTTAAGCTATTTTTCTTAATACACCCGACAAAATTAATTTAAAAAATAACAGACTGGACAGCTTGGAATTACAAATAAGATAAATTCAGAAGAAACAACTGTACTTTCTGTACACTGAGGTATTATGCATGGCATGAAGAAACCTTATACCTTCAGTAATATTAATATTGTCAGTTTCTACACTCCTACCAGAGATTGTATTGAGGGATCATGTACAGGACTATTCAATCATTACCTACCATACACCCTCAATAATAATGGCCACTTTATGGCGATCTGTCAAAATGAATTGTTTTAATCAACAAAATTATAACAAGGTTCATAAATTACAAAATAACAAGATTCATAAATTACCTCACTTAAAATCAAAACAATAACTATTATTTGTAAAGTAGCAGTACCCAATGATGTATGGCTGTCTGATTAAACATAAAAGAAATAAAAATGAAAGCACATGTTAAGTTGTAAGCAATATAAAAGTTGTCTCTTTTGTTCAATAAGAATCTATGAATCCATGCAATTAGTTATCTTTCAAATGAGCATCTAGTATCTTAAGGTGTATATAGCCCTCAAGTTATTATTACACTAATTATCCAAGAGAACCTACTCAAAGTTTATAACAAAACTTTAATAAATAAATATCTAAGAACCATACTAGGACAACACCAAACATTTAACAAAAATAAAAGAACCAGTTAGTAAATCTGTTAAGAACTTTTGGAGATCTTAGGTAAACAATAAATAAACGTTACATTTTTATTTACATTGTTGTACAAAATAATTGAACTGCCTGAAAATCTATATAGCAGAATGAAAAGTAATAAATACCCTTGTACTAGATATTGAATGATCACAATTTAAACATACTACCACAAATGAAGTTTCAATAATAAAATCCTTAGTCACTCAATAAACGAAAATGTATAAGTTCACAATATTCTAAACAATTGGTCTTTCCAGAAAGTTAAATTCCAATCAATCTTTTTGAACAATGTAGTTATTTATAAGCACTTAGTAACACATAGCCTGTTAGATAGAACAAAGAAACAGTTTATAATTACCAGGTAAGGGTAAAGCTTGGCCAGAGAAGTAAACCAAAATTTGTTCAATAGAACAGATATTAGATAAGCAAGAACAGAGCAAGCACACACTGCCTTATGGCTCAGTTAATACTAATCGTGCAATAGATAAGAGATAGCTTTGAATATTTAACTCAGGAATGTCCCATGAGATTCAGAATCTCATAGCAGACAATTTGTACTATTTTTTTTTTTTATTAGATGTGATTATGACAAAAACCTTTAGATTACTTCCAATGCAATTTGAAATTAAATTGTCAATTGAAGCTCCTCTATCAGAAACTGAAAAATCCAGATTTCGTAAAAGATCCAAGATCTTGCCTCAGTTTATGATTTAAAATAAGAAACACGAATGTGTCCAGGTGAGCAAAGTGCTCACATAAGAAAAAAAAGACGTCATGTTAAGTGTGTACTGGTGAGAAATGATCAGTCTTACTGTTGCGAGGAGGCCAAAGCGCAACTGAACTGAATATAGATGGGAAGGTAAAAGAAGGAGTAAAATAAGTAAGCAGCAATAATATTCAAAGGGTTAGCTCTATGGAAAGTGAACAAAAGTATAACCAAAGCAGTTTAAATACTTGGAAAATATAGATGCTACACCTCTCTCAAGTTAAAAAATAGGAGGTTATGAAATCAGAAAGGTTCTGTAAGCATCTATGGAGATTACACAACCAGCAATAAGCTAATGTGGACTTCTCACACCAAACAGTAATATCTCAGAAATCGGAATTTTCAAATCGAAGGGCATTTGTGGAGACCTTATGGAAGCAATTAAAACCACTTAGATTTATCAATACCTTTGCACTTGGCTGATATCAATCTGCAAGATTGACCACAAAAACATCACAATAGTTGGTTTTCTTACTTAACCACATACATTATTCATTTAACAGATTTAGACAAAATAATTTAAAAACTCAATCAATCTGACAAGTTTTAACAAAAAAGTAAATAACTTATCCTTGCAGTCCTAAAAATTGAAACAATAGTTAATTGATACCAGTTACATTTTCAAGCTCTAGTTACTTAAGCTATACTTTTCAAAGTGCACTAGAAGTCATAAAGGAGATTTTCGAAAAATAGAGAAGAACTTGTTTAAAAAAAAAACTTTATTTATAAATTTGGTCACAGTTTACTTCAGAGGAATAAACCTAGAAGAGTGAGTGGCACCAATACCAGGACGACCGTGCTTGACAGGCTTGTAGGTCAAGCTGAATTCGCCAAGATAGTGACCAATCATCTCGGGCTGAAACAAGTGAATAGTAGTATGTAATAATTATAAATCAATATTTAAAATAAAACATAAAAAAAATTAACACATTAAAATACAATTATATTCATATTATAAAAAATCCATATATCACTTATTACAGTGAAGTCTCAGTTATACGAATATGAGGGGGTACCAAAAATTCTTCGTATAATTGAATATTTCGTGTAAGTGAATACGCAATACATATTGTGTAAGTATATTTTTGAGAATTTTTCCTCTTAATTAGTATATATATACATATGTTGTATACAGTTGAAAGAAAAACAAAGTAAAGTGAAAAAAAAATTATTTATTGTATACAAATTTAATTGATCTTTAATCCCAATTTTTTAATTTTTGGCAAAAAAATAGTGTTATGTTTGTTTCTTGTTGCTTTTGGCTGAATACATCATTCTTTCGCATTCTGTTAAGGTGTTAGATTCCTTCTCGCTAATTTCTTTTGCATATATAAAACGTTTTACATCTTCAAATGCTTCAAGAGCTTCTGCAAAAATGGAAGAGGCAAAGGATCATCGTCAACTGAATCGGAATCGTCCGAGCTTATTATTATACATTAGGGAATAAAATATAAACATAAAGAGTCATTGGGACCGGATGTTATTCGCGGAAAAAAGTTATTTACTGTTTCGTTAATCACGGTATTTTTTGCCCTTTGTCTTGCCACGGAGGAAAAAAAAATTCGTAGAACTGAATAAAATTTACTAATATGTACATAAAGTGGGTCCAAACTTTCCTTCGTATAACTGAATGTTTCTTATAACTAAGTTTTGTATAAATGGATAATAACACACATAATTCAGGGGTTTTTGCAGGGGATTGAGAAATTCTTCGCATAACTGAATGTTTCGTAAAAGTGAGTTTCGTATAAGTGAGACCACTGTATATGCAGTGTTTTTCAGTCAGTCTGTCAGGTTCCCTAATTCCATTAATATCCAGGTTATTAATTCCAATGATTACCCATAAAAATGCTGAATTTTGATCTACTAAAAGCAAAGGTAGCATGTATGCCATAAAACCTTGTATTTCATTAGAAATTGTTTGCAAGTACAGAGATCTTAAAGGTAACTCAAATAGAACAGAGCCAATTTTCTAAAGTTAGTATATCAACAAACATTGTTGTTTTTTTATATGTACAAGGATTCTTGGGGCTGTCCATTTTAAATACAAAAGCACAGCACGGGAAATATCCTTGATTTCTATCCCTGCATATCCAAGAATGGAGAACACCAAATCAGTTCAACATTCCAAATGTACAGGTTAAAAATTAAACATTTCTGTTTTACACTAGTGGTACTTAATCTGCAATGCAACAGGTAGACCCAGTTACAATTATTTATCTACTTTTAAAATGAAATCATACATACAATATAATTAACTTATAATTGTATTTATTTATTTATGTGGAAATGGATTATACAATCTGAAAAAAAAAAATCAAATTAAATGAATAAGCTCAGAACATTAATATGTAAGAAAAATATTGCCATGTGTCACTCAGACCCACCTGTTGCACTGAGGGTTAACGACTCAATAATACTTAATTAAAGAAAAAGATATAAACGTCTGTATAAAAGATACATAACCAACTAAGGTGTATTTAATATTGATAAAAGATATATTACTCAAAAGTGTACTAGAGGTATATAATAAAGAACTATTTTATATAAAGCCTCTTTTTTTTTTTCTTTTTTTTTTGGGCCTAGACTCCCATTGGAGCCCTATACTGCCTATTTTTATATAAAGTTAATTAAAGCAATAAAACATTGTATTTCATTAGAAATTGCTTGCAAGTACAGAAATCTTAAAGGTGACTCAAATAGAACAGAACCAATTTTTTAAAGATCAACAAACATTTTTTTTTTGTTATATGTACAAGGATTCTTGGGGCTGTCCATTTTAAATACAAAAGCACAGCACGGGAAATATCCTTGATTTATATCCCTGCATATCCAAGAATGGAGAACATCAGATCAGTTCAACATTCCAAATGTACAGGTTAAAACAATAGCAAAATTAAACATTTCTGTTTTACACTAGTAGTACTTAATCTGCAATGCAAGATGCAGACCCAGTTACAATTATTTGTCTACTTTTAAAATGAAATTATACATTCAATTACTTATAACTGTATTTACTTATTTATATGAAAATGGATTATATAATCTGGAAAAAAAATCAAATTAAAATGAATTAGTTCAGAACATCAATATGTAAGATAAATATTGATATGTTTCACTCAGACCAACCTGCTGCACTGAGGGTTAATGACTCAATAATATTTAACTAATGAAAAAGATATAAAGATCTGTATAAAAGATATATTACTCACAAGTGTACTAGAGATATATAATAAAAAACTATTTTATATGAAGTTAATAAAAACAACCATTAATGAAATTAACTCCCACCATTGAAAACATTATAATAACAATATAAGTACATCAACTCCATTCTATTACTGTACATATATATTATTTTCCTTCAGCACTCAAATCATGGTGTTCATGTCAAAACATCATGTGTTCAAAACATGTTTCTGTTTCATTTTGTATTTTATTATCATAATGATGAGAAGATTGTAGACTGAGGATAATATATATGAGAAGATGCTTGAGGGTGCGAGAGATTTATTTCCATTTGGTACAATTATTTACTTTAATCATTCCATCGGCAAAAACTATTGAATCTAAAGCACTTTGGGCATAGAAAATTTTTTTTTAGTAAGTCAAATAGCTACTACTTAACTTGAATTATCAACTTTCATGTGAGACAACAGAATCATTATTTTTGAATTTTTTGTGCTTAGGCCAATTATTTGTTTTATGATTTTCAGCATTATCAGGCCTCACACAGCCAAATTATGAATGGTAGTTACTAAACTATTAAACGTAAAGATATTGAATTCACATTAAAGACTCCAGGATAGTGGGTTAAATACATATCTTTCCTTCATCTTCATAAATAGCTGGCATATAGATGAATAAAATCACTAATCAGCTACCAATTTGAAATAAAAGGACAGTGAAAATTTTAATTTATAGAGGAAAATAAAATAAAAATTATAGCTTGAATCATTTTTATGAGAGGTATGGCACAAATAACTAAAAACAGAATTTACAACCAAGAAAAAGATACAATACAGTCCCAAGGCCACCAAACATATTTAATATATTCTCCAACATATTTCAAGTACAACTTCATTTTTTTTATTGAATAGCCAGAATTTTTATTTACAACTAAATACTTTTTATATGTAGATGTATTAAAATGTTCTTTTGTGTAGCATATTATAATTGGGTGAAATTTTTCAATTGTTTGTGAAAATGAAAAGTTTAGAATAATTAATGAGGTTCAAATAAAGAAAACTTAGACAAAAGATATCTGTTTGAGCTATATGTAACTAAAATCGACCAATAATTCTTAAAGTAATAAACAGTTCCAAACATGGGTAAATTTATTATAATTTTAGTTTTTAATAACTTCAGCAAGAGAAATAAAGAACTTAGCAAAACATTATTAATACTTAAAATATGTTGTGAATTTTAAAAATACCTTAATTTCAACTTGATTGAATGCCTTTCCATTGTAGACACCAACAATGCTTCCAACCATCTCTGGTAAGATGATCATATTTCTAAGATGGGTTTTCACAACCTCTGGTTTTTCATTTGGAGGTGCAAGCTTTTTAACCTTTCGCAGCTTCTTAATTAATGCATTGGGCTTCCTCTTGAGCCCTCTGACGGAAATCCTCCTCCTTGCACGGCAGTGCATAAGCTTGGTAAGTTGCTCCCTTAAAAATAAAATTGAAATTATTTTGCTGAGAAACAAAGATAAAATGCTATAATTCACAGCTAAAAAACTTATTTATTATCATAAAATATGAAATAAGTGATTTTAACTTGACAATAGACATTAATGTTTTTTGTCATTGAATATTGAATCAATTATTACAACTCTTAACCCATGGCTCTTGCACATGCTTGGACCAACAGCACACTGAAGAGATACTCAAGTTTTGGGGATTCTCATATTTCAATGACCCACTAATTTAACCTGATGAATCCTGCACTGCATAATCCAAATCATTTAAAAACTCACCTCATCACTATTCCGTTATTTCTATATAATTCTAGAAAGACCATTGGTGAATTCCTTTACCAATTCAAACCAGGGTATGATCTTCCTCCTGCATATCTTTAGTAATTTATGTTATTGATCATGGTCATGGACCTCACACAAACGTCTCAAATGAAATTCACGATACTAAAAAGTACTAATTCAAGAAAAAAATAAATCTGTATCATGTTGGGGATCTACTCTGATCCTCTTGACATACAAAGACAGAACTAACAACAGTGTTCACTGAGCAAACTCCTGGGTCTCAGAAACACCCCACAAGTATTATAGTGATACTGCATTAAGGAACAAAAACCATTACTGGATCATTAATTCAAGGAAAGCCTTGTATTTTTAAGAGTAGGTGGGTTAAAAAGTTATTTACAGACTATTTCTGATTGGAAATTAACACTTTAAGGCTGATGACCAAAAGTATGAAGTTTCTTATACTAATTTTTTAATTAAGTACTTATAAAAAATTGTTAAATAAAATCTTTTAGAAAAAAAATTGTATCTCATTACACCCTCAGTTCACAGATTATTATTACTTAGAATATAAGGCATTCTGGGGTAAAATGTTTGATCCCAAGTAAGGTAATTCAGATAAAAAAATTAAGTTCCTTAGGCACTTGAATACTGGTATTTGTGTTTAAATAGTAAAAGTCTAATCTGAATAAAAAATAGGGAAATCTGCCTGACCATGGAGGAACGGAAAGTCTCCAACCTCCAACCATACCACTTGGTAGCAAACATGGTATCTGACATTTAATGTGCTTTCCCGTTTTTGACTTCACCAGATTGCTTAAGGCTGATTTATGGTTACTCCTGGTTTAACCTAAGATATTGTAAAGTTTTAATTTGTACAGTAACACTATTTTAAGACATAGTACCACATAAATTGAAATTGGAGGACCTTATAGAAATAGTGCTAACCACTACAGGACAAGGAACTTAAAGGGTCCCATAATCAATGAAAACACTAGAACCACAGAAATTACTGTATTTCATAAAGGCCTGGAGACCTCGGTCTCCTTTTGGAAATTCTTAGATATTTACAGGATTTCATGTGCACTGTCTTAACCACCATTCAGATACCACAACCCTTTACATCACTAGAAACTAAACAACTCTTTCCAGATGGAAAATTGACCACATATTATATAAAACTATTCCAAGTTATTCAAAATAGTAATACCTTATTTATTCACAAAAATTCGTCAAGATTCTTGTAAACATAGCAAGGTTTTTTAGAAGGAAAGAACCAAATGATCAATTCAACAGCTGCAGGAAAATACTTACATAGGCATGTCAAGAAGTTGATCGAGATCAACACCCCTAAAAGTAAACTTCCTGAACGCCCTCTTCTTCTTCTGTACTTCTTCTTGCTAATAAAAATTGAACAGTTAAACAAAGGAGTTAGATTCCAACATTACTAAAATATAAATAGATAAGTAATCCAGAAATTTGATGATGTAGAAAAATTAATGGAGATGTATTTTTCAGTGTAAAAAGTATGTGAATCATAATATACAACAAGTTAAAATAGATAAATTACAATACTCAAAAATTTGCTAAACGATAGTTCCTGTTACCATTAAAAATAATGGCAAATATTAAAAATAAAAAGATAATTCAGCATATTATATGAAATAAACTAATGATGTGAAAGATAATTAAAGATTTAACTTACTTCAGCCATGGTGTATATTGCAAGCACGAGCACACGAACACTAGAGGTTATTTCAATATGGCCGATTCCAATGCCCAATAATTCATGGTGATATAAATCAGAACATTCACAACATTTCAATTTTGATAGTACTATAAGTTTTAATGCAATAAAAATTA
>NW_027108204.1:409181-419352 GCF_000696795.3 Halyomorpha halys
TCTCATTTTTAAATCTTTAATATATAGTACATGTCCTGCAAATATTCTAAACTACAATTAATTAGCATTCGCATAATTTAAAATATTTATTTAAACTTGAGAATTAGATAACAGTATATGTGTCAAACTACAGAGCAAGGGGGTCCATAACTTGTTAAAATTCTATTACTATTTTGAAAATATTGATTTTAATTGAACATTTCGTCTTTTGAATAAGCTGATGGATATTTTTTTGTCAATTAGGTCAATTTTTTTGTCAAAAACCAAGTATCAACAAACTTGGGCGTTTTTGTTTTCTTTTAGACCTCTAATTAGATTGCAATTACACATGGAGTTCTTTGTCTTCATAAATGTTAATGTTCTTTTAAAAAAATTGTCAATATCTCATTTCTTTAACCATCTATAAAATTATATAAAGTTACTTAGCATGATTTAATCTTGGGTGTTTTTGTTTTCTATTAGACCTCTAATTAAATTGAAATTACACATGGAGTTCTTTGTCTTCATAAATACTAATGTTCTTTAAAAAAAATTATCAATATCTCATTTCTTTAACCATTTATAAGATTATTTAAAGTTACTTAGCATGATTTATCAGGAATATCAACATTGTTAGTCCCCGATTTGTTTTGTTTTTTTAATTTCACGCTGACATAAACCTTTCTATTGTTACCATGACACCTCTATAATTTTAATTTTAAGTTAGTTTGATAGTATCGTTACTTTACTTCTAAAAGCATACCAAAGCCTGCACAAAAACTAAGTAAATCAAAACGACGAAGGATTCCAACAAATGACTTTTCATCTTACATACAAAACATACCAGAGCATACAGAAGAATTGAAGATATGTTTTATCTAATGCATTGGATCATTACATCTCTTTATTCCAATTTTAGAAATTGTAAACGAATGGGAGCAAAAATTGAACATTTGATGTAGTCCTGAAACGTTAATAGTGAAATCAGTTTCCAGGCACTAATCAGAAATTCATATCAATTAGCAATATCCACAACGGCTGCTTGATCACATTGTGATTAATTGAAAATCAAGCCCCCAAGTATCTGAGTTTATCACTTTTATAATTTATGAAGAATTTTCCGTTCTCCACCATGAAAAGGAGGGTAAGTTTGTCGAGTTTAAGTAAATTCATTGTGAAATCAATTTTAATTTGCATAGCCAAAATTAGTTCCAAAAGGATTTGCTCCATTTAATCCATTACATAAAGCCTATTGTACCCGTGCGAGAAATATCGCGTAATGTGTATAAATATACATGTATAATTCTCTCTTCAACATTCAAATTATAAGCTATGTAAGGGAAACATGTTTATTCATATGAGCAATATAATCTTATTACGAAAGTCCATAAGCACAGAATTGGCGAAGATACATACTATACATAGCTTCTCTCAATGGAAAATACTATGCACTTTAACATTTAAGAAATCAAATTCAGCCATCTCTGAACTTATTTCTAACCCAGTATTGTACTCACTGAGAACTAAGCAGTCAGAAACGGATCTTTATTTTGAAATATCGAACTTTGCCTGTTTAATAATAGTGAACAGATTTCAGATAGTGCTTTTGTAACAGAAATTTGGAAGGGTCGGTACAGCAGACATGCATGACACATACATCTATAGTGTGTACGGCAATGAAATCCGTAGCCCATCTTTCTAACTTATCAACCAAGCAAGAAAATCCAGAGCTTGCAACTTAGAAAAATCGATGGATTAAAACCATACATGAACAGCAATAGATCCGCTGGAGGATTTCTAAAGAAAATCTGACAGATATGGAAAGAACGTTATACTGGATCCACAAGTGTGCCACTTGCCACAAATCCGAGACTTAACAAATATTTGGTTAACAAAGAAAGCAAAAAGCGTCAGTATCCACACCCTTATGTTTGTTTTGTTTTTTACTTTTGTCGGTTATCACATTCAATTTTCGCTTTAAAAAATAAAGAAATAAAGATAGGCTAAATGAAAGAAAACGTAAACATCAGCAAAGTAGGTAGTAGGTGATACAAATCTATAGAATTGGTGCTACATAACCTATCAATTCAACCCACATCCCAGAATTGTTGTCAGAAACTTGTTTATTTAAGTACCTAGATATATATAATGTATATAAGTTTATATTTTTGCTATGTTAAATCAACAATAAATTGCTAAAGTTAGTTGATAACATTTGAAACAATGGTTTTTCATCGAATCGATAGGATTTTAAAATACTCAATCTTAAACTATTGGATCCAAAATTATTGGATCCGAAGGTTGAGGGAATTAATTAAACCACTGAGAGCAGAAACATTTATCTGTTGTCAGTTTTGAAACAATGGTAATTGAACAACGAACAGGCGGGTGGAGATGGATTTGTGCCCCAAAACCGATATTCAAGGGGTAGGACTCTCTCTAATGCTGGCCAACTTGTACCAGCTAATCTAAATAACCTATCCCCACGCTCCTGAAGTGCGAATTTGCCATTTCTAGGCAAACCTGTCGAGGCAATACAGGCTTCATTACCCCTAGGGTGATATTAATGACGAAGAAAAGTAAAATTAAGTCTCAGTTTTTAAGTAGATGACTAAATTTTAAGCGACTTGAAAGTATGTTCTAGTGTTTTGATATATAAGGCAGTATGCATACGTAGGTACTAAAAAGGAATTGATCAGAGACATGAAATACCCACTAGTTTACTTTTAGTCACTCTCTGTGTAATACGATGGGACAGAATGGGACGCTGTACTCGGCGCTACTGTTTGTGGACTCATCTGTGATTTACTAAAATCCGTTTGTAACCAGTCCTTCGGTGAATCGCATGTTGGGTCGCCGATTGATTACATTTTCTAGTTTCTTGAAAATGAGTGACCAACTGTTGCTGATGGGGTAAGTTGAAAAACATTCTATTTAATATCATTTTCACCTTCCTGACTGACTATTCGCAGAAGCATGAAACGGAGAAGGCATGGGTAGACGTCTGGAACATCGTACAACATGTTTAGCAGCAGCAAACAACCGTTTCTGAACAATATTTTCAAGAAAACATTGTTCAGGGGGTAAAACGGTGTACCCAAACCCTTCTTACTGTTCGCCTCCTCCTCCTGATACAATAATACATGATGGTTTCTTCATCGCTCGAGTCTTCTGAAGATATTTCACGCTCGATATCCATGATAACGCTGAACGAACTAGAGATTTTGATTGCTGATGAGTAGTCTCGTGTGTTGAGTCAAGTCACCATTTAGTCTGTAACTGTTCAGTAATCTGAGTTACCGACTTGTTTAATGCCTTTTTAGTAGCTCTGTTTGCAGAGGGCCTAAGGACTAAAAGTTTCTATTAGTTCCTTTAGATCCTGATTAAACATATGATGTTTGTTTAAATAAGATGTTCAGAATAATATTTTTATATGGAACCAATGTCATAAAAAAATGTTATTGAATACCAATGTTGTACACGAATATTATTATAAAACTGAACATACAGCAAAATATCCAAATATTACGCTCTATGTTGAGTTTTATTGGGATTGTATTTATTGCCATAATAAGCAGAACAAGTATTTTTGTTAAGAGTTTCACACGGTTTTATGTTGAAAATTGTTTAACATCTAATAGCTAAGGCTTATGATTAATAAATAAATCTTTTCTATTATAATTAATACTATAATTAGGTTTTATCAGGCTTTAGTCGTACATGTTACTCCTTAAAGTAAGACTTTTTTTTTAAAAATGTATATCACGAAAACTGTTATATTAAGTTTGTGTTAAGAAAATTATTTCTGAAGGCAATCAAAAAAATTGAACCAATTGACTTTAATTTTCAAAAAATTTTGATGACAATAGCACTAAGTTTGGAAAAGTCCTATAGGCATAAATATGACAAATCGGTCGGGCTCAAGAATTCGTGTTTCTCTTCTTTCAAAATTGTCGAAGTGAACGGAAGAAACTACTAAGTTAGTCGAAGAATATTTAAAGAAAGAATGTTTATAGAATATAAGAAGCACGAATTTCAGAAAAAATTAAGCCAAAGAATGAACGTTTGCGTTATAGTGTGAGATATGGCGATACTTTTGCTGTAAAGGAAGTCGAATCTAAAATCATACTCAATAAAATCAGGCCCTAACATCAAAAGCATTTACAATCCAGATATGAAATAGTTTGATATATTGGACAAACTCACACTAATAGCAAATCAAAGCGTAGAATTTACGACTTGATTATTGAAGTCTGCACCGCAAACGGATTAGGTACTACTGTCGAAGTTATTGAATATCTGATTCTTTTTGTATGCATTTTATCAAACCTGTAGTTAAAATTTTAGAAGTGCACTAAGTCACATCTTCGTGAAATTTCTTTTTTTTTTTCCTTTTGATACCTCGTTTGTCTCAATCCAGCAGAGCTGAGACTCAAAAAAGGGGTCTGTTCTACTGAATTATATAAATACAGAGACGATATATATATTTTCATTGAAGGAAAGCTCTCTCTCGATTTTATTTCCACATCTGAATTTGGTTGTTTTGTAATCTCTGTCTGCAATATTCGTCGTGGAGAATAACATATTTCAACTTTGAATAGTAAAGTTGCGGAACATGATTAACTTTGTTTAAATGGGATGATAAAGTTATTTGTCTAGCTAGCTAAGATAAGACAGGAAAAGGAAAATAATCTGGCTCAAGACCAATTCAGACAAGACAAAAGAAACATCAACAAAGGCTGAGCTACGAAATCAAAACTGGCGCGAGTGAGTGCTGCTCCCTTTCGGCGGTTGTACTTGTTAATGTTAAAGCCTTTTATGTATTCTAACTATTAATCAGTATATTTCCATTGTAGGGAATTTTAATAATCTCGTAAAGTTTTATTAAATATATATTTTACTACAAATTCTATCTGAACGATCAAAAATAGCACTTGTTAGGTGAAAGTTTTATCTTATTTAAGGACTACTTTATAGGTGGGTTACTTTGCTGTTGTGTGGGAAACAGCTGACTGCTGATGAATGTCTGAAGTTTGCTTTAGTTCCAGGACAGTAATGAAAATATGGCTTCTGGCTGCTGTGGCACGAAAAAACAAAAACTGAACAACAATTCTAGTGTACCCTGTAATGGGACAGCGGTTATTCCTAATGGGATAAGGAACAATGGAATGGTGGCTCATCCAGATATGTGTTTTTATTGTTTCGACGTTTTGTACTGTCATCTACACAGTTTGGAACCACCGAAATCCCCCGATTTTTGCAATGATCCATAGTAAGTTTAAGTTTATTCTGACTAATTTCTATTTATGTATACATTTTTTGTAAAGATAATTATTTACTTAAGGTTTTTTGAATAAAAAAAGCTAGTTCAATTCAATTTTTCTGTGTGCACTTTTCTCTCCCTTTGTTATGAACTCAGTCTAAACATTCACAAACTATTTTGCAGCCCATTATTTGTAACTTGGGAAATAGGTAGGGATCGAAGGCTCAGGGGCTGCATTGGAACATTTAATGCGATCAATCTTCACAGTGGAATTAGAGAATATGCTGTAACCAGGTAATGTGATTGTTTAGCTTTTCTAATACCTATATGTTTTAGCTTTTAAAGTAGTTTTTATTGGTCATTGTGTAGGCACCTCTAATATTTCAAATTTTTCTTGGACCAAGTAGTGTCCTACCTATTATTCCCTTTTACATGTTATTTTTATGAGCTGTTTATGAATTTAGTTCTGATTAGCATTGTCAGTATTATCATGTATGTTGTATGGTAAGTATTTAAATTAGGGAAGTTGTTTTTCAAGTTAATCATTAAGAAATAATATATTAAGATTGACATTGATTGAAATTTATCGTTTATTAGCTTTAAAACTTTCACAAAATGATTATTTTGTGGCTATGAATTTTATTCTTCTCATTTATATAAATTTAATGCACATAGTCTTATTTTGATCTAGTTAGAAATTTTATTTAGTTTATAAGGCGCCATGAAATTTTAGTGATTGTACTAGTCTGTCAATCATTTTAAGTTGAAGACATTTTTATAGTTTAATTTTCTGAATACATTTTGTTCTCATTGTTCAACTTTCAGTTCTGCCATGCTATTATTACTGCTTTATAATTTTCTTTTTTTTTTTTCTTTTATACGTCGGCCCAAGACTCCCGTTGGAGTCCTACACTGACTTTATAATTTAGTCATGATTATATATCATTAAATTCACAGTTTCATTACTGTTGAATGATATTGTTAGAGATGAGGTGTGTGAAAAATTATTTTGTATAACTTTTGTTCTGTTAATTTAAGGATTTTACCATAGGTAATTTATAAATATATTAAATTAGAAAACTATATTGTAAATATTTGTATGAGTTTTCCTGAATTCTTAAAATTAATTTTATAAAGAAAGAACTATTAAATTGATCTTGTAATAATCTAATCCATTCAAGTTCCTCTCATGTTGTATATCAGTTGGAATGAACTGTTTTATTAGGTTATTAAACCATACAATTAATAAGTATTCATTTCAATGGATGCATATTTAAATAATGATTTTCTGAACTGGTCAGTTTTTTATGTTATGCCAATTTGACCTCATCTATTAATAGGTTATGAAATGCAAAAAGTTTCCTTTGTCCAATTACTGTTTTTAAAATCTATCTTGCATATATATTTTTTAAACCTTGATTTCTTAGTTTGTTTCATCAAGTCATTTGGACAGACAATTATTTCTAAAAGGTTTTTCAATATTATACCATGGAATGCATTCTGGAAACTAATTTAATACAATGGACTTATTGTATTGAGTTTGTTTCTCTGTTTACAGTCCTCAGTTTGAGTAGGTATTGATTTTATACACTATATCTTTTTGTTTTTTAAAATTACTAAAAATATTTATATGTATATATAGATTTTAGAACCAATAATTTGTTTTTACCTTTTATTTCATTTCACCTTTCTAGAATTTAAAATTTTTGATATTTTAACTTAAACTTTCATTTTTATCGATTTTCTTATCCTACTAAATATTTTTATTAAATTAGCTTATTTATTTGATTAGTAATACATATTTGGGAAAATAAAATCATAGTACATTTGTTCAGTAATTCCAATTTGTAAAGCACATAGAACTTTTGAAGAGCGTAATGAAACTTAACTTTATACGAAAATTGTGGATTACACTCTCCTGAGATAACCTACCTGGATGACAGCCAGAAATAAAAAAATAAGTATTATTGGTTTTTATGGTGCCTTCTATACTCAAGAATGCTGTTATTTGCTAATCAAGGTTCAAATCTGAGGTACTATTATGGAAATTCACCTACATTTTTTGTGAAGTAGGTATAAAACTCTTGGTGTAATGGTTTATCATTTATTCGTCATACGACTACCAGTATGATCTCAGTGCTAACTTCATCCTTTTTTATTTTCTTCAAATTAATTCAACATTTGTAAGTTTTGATTAATTTATTAAAATGTTTGCTGTATAACTATATTGTGTTCATAATGATGTGTAATTTAGAAATTTTCCACATATTAAGTACAACTAAATTTTTTAAAATTTATAATATTCAATATCACAAGAATATCTACTTAACATTCTGTTGGTCATACCACAAGGAATCTCATGGACACTTACACTGGCTAGGAAATATAGCCATTTTTTATTTTTGGGTCAAATACAATTTTTCTCATTTTCATTAAAACTTTTTAGGTGATTGAAAGGAAATTTTTTCTATTAAAATATATAAATATATTTATTATGAACTACTTAATGACTTTTACATCTTTTTCTTGTGTGATTCATCTTCAAGTTTTTAATTAAAAATCAAAATGATTGAAAAAATATAACTACTTAATATTAAAAAACTTTTTTATTAATTTCACTTCAATCATTTGATGTGTTCAAACTTCTCGTCTTCTCTTCTTTTCCCTAGTCATCTTACGAAAAATCTTTTTTATTTGTAAATACAACTCCATGGAAGTATTCGTTGACATTTATTCTTCTTATTTTTTTTTTAACTCCATTATTTTTTTTTCCGTGTCTTGTCCCTGTTACACACAGATTCATAAGTCTCTTTTGTATTATTTACTCTTATATAATTTAATTTTTTACGATTGTGGGTCTAATGAGGTTCTAAAATAATTTTTTTCTATTGTTTTGATTATTAATTGATAATATATGTATCTATCCAAGGAACATATTTTTACTGACAGCCAAAACAGTGACAACAATAATTAATAAAATATGATGACTTAGTATTAACAAGATCAACCTTAGTAATAAAAGCGTTATAAAAAATACTAAAAAAATCAGGTCTGAAAAAAATAAAATTCGCATTATTTTCTGTCAGAAAATGGTTCCATTTTTCTCTAGCCTGTACAGCGGGTACAGTAAATGTCATTAGAAAGTAAATATTGAAGTATTTGATGTACATACCCATGGAACTTCATTTTATTCAAGAAAACCTAAAATTTTCTTACATTGCTCTATATCCTTAAAACTACATACAACATTAAAAATCTTAATAGAACATTACTTAAAATCGAGTAAATTTATTAAAATATGAGCCCTAATCTTTATGTCAGTTACTGAAATATAGTTTTTCAAAAAGGAACATTTTTTTCCTAATAATAAAAAGTCGATATTTTGTGAACTTATTTTGCCATTTATAGAATCTAGTACTCCTATGAAGATATTGATCAAAAAACTACTTTTAGTACATTCAAAAAGCTATAATTTGAATGTCAAAATACATCTGTACTTCTTATAGTTTTCTATATTTCATCTGAGATATAGTTTCACCCAAACTGAAAGTTTTTCCGGACAACAAAAAATCAACATTTTTAAAAATTTATCTTAGTGAATATAGCGGAAACTAATCCTGTGAAGATGAAAGTTAGGAACTACCTTATAGTACTAGCACAAGGTTACTTTTTGAAAAACTATGTCTTGAGATCTACAGGACATAATTAGCTCTGTTAAGGCTTATATTTTAGTAAATCTACTCTAATTTAAATGATGTTATAATAATTATTTTAGTGTTATTGGTAGTTTTCTGGATCTAGAGCACTGAATGAAAAATGAGAAATAATTTTAGGTTTTTCTTGTATAAAATGAACTTCAGGAGGCGTGTACCTTGAATACTTCAGCATCTACTTATAAAAGGCATTTACGTTACTGATTTATAGCCTAGCAATGAGGAATCAAAATATCATGTAGACCTAGTATGTTTTTTCTTATAGCAAGAAGAGCAGTTGGGCTTGCTATATGCAAATGCTTCTATATCTCAAAGTTCAAAAGACTTTCCAGAGAAAAATGTAGAAAAGACCAATTCATGTTCACCTTGGCTAGGTTAGAATATAACGAAAAATTCGTGAAAAATAAGGTAAAGAAACTACAGGAATCATTTTGCTCATAAAACTAAAATAGGAATCTGTTAAATTATTACGCATAATTAGTCAGTTATAATTATGCATGCAGCTAATTTCAATTTACTAAGAGTTAAGATTAGTTTGGAATAAGTCTAACAATCAAGAACTATCATTAGCAAATGCGAACTTTGTTCTCATTGAAATTTTAAATCATGAAATAAATAGTTTGTATTTTTTTTTCTTTAAATATATTTGTATATATATCATCATCATAGAAAAATTGATGTACAGTACTGGTTATTTTTTATATTCACTCCATATTTTCACTACTGGCATCTATTAAGATCAATTCAAAATACTACTAGGCCCACTAATTCACTGCCAATGGTGCACTTAAGAAATTATCTATGCTTGAAAATTACTTGTAGTTGAAACTGTTTTTGGAGTCTACTGAAAAATATGCAATAATATAGAATATTATTCAGTGACGATGATATGTAACAACATGATACAAACTGCTTGTTTAAAATATATTGTATTGTTTTTATTTTATTTTTTTTATTATTAAAAAAGAATTAATAAATTTAATTAATGTTTAGTTACTAATCTTGTCACTTTTTATATAATAGTATGAATATAACTTTTGCTTGAAGTATATCTTACTGTATTTAGTTTTAGTTTCATTCAAAATTTTAGTCATTTTAAGAAGAATAAGAAATTAATGAACTTTCATGCTTATTATTTTAGAGGTATATCAACTAACTTTTATATTCCAGAGTTACAGATTCTCTCTCTCTCTCTCTATATATATATATATATATA
>NW_027108204.1:419402-528713 GCF_000696795.3 Halyomorpha halys
AGTGTGATTTAGTTATACATAAATCCTTATTTAAAATAAAGATATGGTACTTGTACATTGTTTTCATCTAATGATATCATGTAATATCTCTGTGTTTAGTGCTGTGAAGGATTCTCGCTTCTCTCCAATATCTCGAGAGGAGTTGACCAAGCTCCATGTCTCAGTTTCTATTCTTCGCCATTTTGAGGATGGTGCTGACTACACAGACTGGGAGGTTGGTGTTCATGGCATTCGTATCGAATTTCATAATGAAAAGGGAAACAAAAGAACTGCTACATATTTGCCTGAAGTTGCTACTGAACAAGGTAATCACTTGTCTCTCTCTCTAAATTACGATTGGTTTTAATAAAATCAAGCATTTATAATATGAATTTAGTGAAGTTAGCCAGATTATTTAAGCGGACTGTACCTAACTGAAAAGTTGTTCATCAAGTGTCAAGGTTAACCACAAAATTATAGGAAGTGTTGGATATAACCCAATTAATAAAAAAGACTGACATCGCAAAAGAATTTGGTGTTCATCAAGAGCATTAGCTACAATATTAAAAAATAAAGGAAAGTTCAAAGAAGTAAGTGCACTGTATTTGAAAAGTAAAAAAGATAAAATCTAATGAATTTGTTAGAATGTGTTTTGAATTGTAAAAACAGTGCCATGGTAAAAATGATATATTTAATTATAATTAAAGTTTGAATAAATAATCATCTTCTTTTTTTAATTAGCGAGGAGAGTTTTATCTTTATAAACAGGATATGAACCTGGAAGCTTATATCTTCGCTTACCTTTCTATATTGTGTTTAAGTAAGTGTATGATATCTAAGTTATGTTTAAGTGTATTATATAAGTGAGTATATAAAATGTACATATTCTTTTCTATCAAAATAGTCCGATTAGTTCGGGCATCTTATTATTAACAATATGGTATTAATTGATATCATTGGTTAAATTATTATTAATATGTTAGTAATTCAATTTCATTTGACTGGAAGAGATATGCAATCAACTAATGAGGTCAAGTGAAAGATTTGTACATGATAAGTTTCTTTTACTTTCGTGGCCATCGCTCTATCATTTAACACTCTATTATTCACAATAACAATTTTTGTATTATTGTTTGTCACAATTTGTTGATAAAATGAAATGAGGGTTGTAAAATGGAGGGGAAAGAAAAAAAAAGGAATAAATTGAAAAGCTTGTATTCAGTTTGTAGACTGATATTAATTGTAAAAGAATACTGTGGAGATAAAAAAAAAAGTTATCTTTCTATTATATTGTATCATATCAAAAAATGTAATTTATATTGTCCGATCATGGATTGATCAGTATGCTGTGTAATGTAGCAACCCAATGTATTTGGGGAGCATGATTGAATAAATTTCTTTCTCTCTCTCCTACCACTCAACAATAATTCAGCTATTCAATTAAAACAAATGCATTAACATAAAATTTTCTATAATTTCAAATTTTATTAACTAATCTAATCTCTTTATTTAGTCTTCTATATAATAGGCATTATTATTGTATAGTATTGGACTTTCTCTTTGCCTCATTAAATCAGTAGTATGATATTGTATAATATCAACCGAACCACAACGAATGATAAAACAAATTCCTCTGTATAACAAATTTTTCCAAAAATTTCTGAGATTCATGAAAAAGTATTAGTGAGGAGTTGGTGGTTGTTTAGCTGGTGTTGTTTTAATTAACTAACACCAACTGAAGGCTAGGTATCAATAACTTACTAACAGTAGGAAAAAAAAAATTGATTCTAAAAGCAAGCTAAATACCATTACCAAAAACCTAAAAAGTGGACTAAATGTAAATACCACGCTTAGAGTTACTATTGATGATTACAGTACTTAAATCACTTTTAAGGCTTTTGCCAATGGTTTTTCACATCTAAACCCTATTGATGTCTAACCTTCAATTTCAAATGAGAATATATTCTGTAAAGTAAATAGATTAGTGTTTTTATTCATAGAAATAATATATTTTATGATATTGTTTCAGGCTGGGACCAGATACAGACTATCGATTCTCTTTTGAGGAAGGGGGGATTCCGTGGGGTGGTGACTCCTGACATCCGACGTGGGATCAAATTGACACGCTACACTTCGGAGAAGGTTACTGCTGGCTACGCAGAGTATGCTACTGCCTGGAGGCGGGGATCCTAGCGTCGGAGGTCCGGGGGGGCCCGCCCATGGGGTACTGGTCAGCCTTCATAATATTATATTGGACTGTCTCAGGTGCGGCCTCCACCAAATTGCCGCCTACCTCATTTCAACATTTAAACTTTCACTGTTATCATCGGTCATACCCACACTCAAGAAGTTTGTTGGTAAAGCAGATAACTGATAACATTGCCCCTTTCCTCACCCCCTTATAAAGTGTTCCATTAAGGGTTGAAGATTGTTGAAATATGCAAGAACTGTTCTAATAGGCACTGGTTTTATTCTTATAATTTTTACTACATTGATTTAAAATTATTTATCTTTTTCTTAAGATTTTGTAATTAAAATTTTATATAAAAGTATTAACTTTTCAGCAACTTGGCATTGATAGTATTTGGATAAATCAGTTTCTTATTTTATCAGCTCTTGTATATGTGAAATCTAATTTTGTAAAGTACAATCACATGGTTATTACTTTAGTGAAAGAGGTAAATCAGACATTTTTAATTTTTAATACATTCAATATAATTTTAAGACCTTCAATTCACTATTTTTAAAACATAGTAATGTACTTATTTCAAGTGGTATTTATTTGACTTAATTTTTAGTTTTAAAACTAAATTTAATTTTTATTTAAGTAATTCTAACTCCTTTTTTTCATCTTTGGTTTGTTTTTGTCTATTAGGTTTAGATATTTTACTTATTCTATCTACTAGTTTTTTTTTTAGCAAAATTTTCTGTTTTAGTTAAAAAAATTAAAGAAATCACTTAAGTTAGCATTGAGATTTTCTCAATATTTGAACTGTGTTTTGGTATTGATTATTTTTTTAAATAGATTTTAGTTGAACTTTTATTTTTTAAAACACAAATATTTAAATTGTATTACTTTAATAGTTTTTCTTATCTTCTTGGTTTTGCTTCATCATGATTTATGTTAAATCGAACATATATAAAAAAAATTTAATGAAGTTAGGTTGTTGCTTTAGTATATATATATTTATTTTTTTTTGTATTATCAGTAATATGATAACAGCCGTTTAATAACACCAATAATTATGATATTGCCTCTAATCATTAAATTATGAAAAAAAAAATAGTCATTACTATAAATAAATCAGTTTTTCCATCAATTAATCTAACATTCCTTTGATAACTTGCTCTTAGAGATTAAAGACTTGATTCGGTAATGTCAGTCGGTTTGTCTAAACGGCTTATGTCTTTATGAGGCTTGTCTAATTGCAGTTGAAAGAAATTATGTCGACTAAGAACCCCTCCTCCCCTATAACATTTTTAAAATATGTACAAATAAACGACAATTATCTTTCTGTTTTTAGGAAGTTCATTATGTACGAATATTACATGTGTATTATAGTATATATATGTCATTGTCGACATTTTCGAATGTAGGTTTTTCATCGTTTTCCAAAATGTATTTTCAAGATAAAATCGAATATATATATTATTATAACTGGTAAAAAAATGTAATCTTGTCCTTTGCTCTGTTCCATCATAGTGCTTAGGGTCAAACATCGAAATTAATAGAAAGACAAAAAAATAATAATTTTACAATAATCCACTTATGGTGAGAGGATCGTTAATCCTCAGAAAAGTCTGAGCTCAATCCAGTTATAAATACCTCAAAGACTAGACAGTCATTTAATAATCAGATATTTGTCTAGCAAATACGTAGGTTTAAGAAAACTATTGGGTTACCAAAGTGGCTTTTAATCTTCGATCATAATTTTCTGTTAATGGTAGAGTATTGAAAGATTTAAAAAAAAGAAATTGGTATTTTTATTTTTAAGTTAAAGGTTTTAATTTTTGAAGTCTTCTTTCAATGAAACTGAAGTTCCTTTTGAAAGAAAATCTGAGGTTAGTTTATTATTTTTTATTGCTATTGATGGCCTAAAAAAACATTTTTCATTTTATTTTGGATAGTTCCCTGATTAAATTTTTATATACATATTTTTTTTTTTAATTTATAGAACGAAAGGAGAAAGCCACTTTAGACAGTTTCCCAAAACATTAATGCTGTGACAAACAGTATGATTACTGAAGCAGCATTAATTTTATAATTAATTAAGCATTTGTATATGCTGTCAAGCGTATGTGTGATAAAAGAATTTGATTGTTAAAATCAAATTTTTTCCTATTTTTCATCGTAATGTGTTCACTCACATCCAGACACTTTTCACATTGAAAAAAAAATAATATTGTTATCTAATTGTATGTATAATTATATAGCTCAAATTATGAAAATAATGAATGCAAATTTATCTTTATTATTACCGGTCTCACATAAACACATAGTGTTTATTTGACAAGCCTAAATTTTTCTTTCTTCCCCTTTTCAATTAAAGCTCTAGGAATTTGTTAAAATAATTATTCCTATTTCAATTTATTGAATTTCAAATATTGTGAAGAATCAGTTGTTTGATTATAAATTAATTGATAAATGTACCTTACATTCTGAAGCATTCACATTGTGGTCCTCAATTTTGTGAGGATCTCCAAAGGTACGCTAATAACAAATTTTTTTTTTAGTTTTATATGTCTAGATTGAATTTCTCATTGTTAGGTTAAGTAAATTTTACAACTATTCATTAGGTGTAATAAAAAGCTGTATATCCTCATCAAAATCCATTTCCATCCTATTATAATGCGTATACTTTTATGCATTCATGTAAATAAATTCACTTTTCGCCAAACAGATATCAATTGAAAAATGTGGTCTGTGATTTTAGCTCTTTATATAACTAGTCATAAATATGGTCGTAATAAACATTTTATGATTAGTCCTGTGATAAAACAATATATTTTTTTTTTCAGTCTAACTTTTTTTTTTTAATTTTGTTTTTGTTAAATGACCACAAAGTTAGTTGGATTGTCTTAAGAATTGTTTTATATCTTATAATGATTGTGTTTATTATTGTTAAAATTTGAAAAAGTGGCTGTATTATTAATTTCATTACAAATTTGGCTGTATTATTAATTTCAAGTTCATTACAAATTTGTTAACCTGCACCATATTAGAAAATTTTCTTGACCCGTTGTTTGAAGCTGTCTAGATTCTTGTGCATTTATTTTAAATTAAATTATTTCGGTTGTAGGTGAGCTTATAAATTGAAATATTTTTTCTGCCATTGAAGGAAGAAGTTGGATAATAAATACTGTTTGACTTATTGTAATTAAAGTTGATTTTATATATACATATATATATTTTAATGTTTGAGATGATTTCTGTTATATGGAGCAGGCATATTTTTTAGATTTTGTTGAACTCTTGATCTATCTTTTTCAGGGCTGATATTTCTGAAACAGTGATTGAGCAATTTTTAATTTTTTTTAGTATTAGTAGTAAATATGCTTCCATTTGTTTAAATTAATATATGAGGATTCTTATTGTATTAATCAATCTCCTATTTTTTGATATCAGCCCTCTTTTTTTAATTGTACTTCTTTAATATAATTTTTTTTTTAACTGTGAGAAATTAAATCGAAGTATAATAGACAATTATTTATTTAGGAGAATTGGATGTTTTTACTTTAGGCTACTCTTTTTAAAATTAGATTGCTACACATAAATTGTTTCCTAAAAATAATGTAAAATTTAAACTGAAAAAAAAAAAAATGCCTTTATACATAATGGGGATATATGGAAGAAATTAAAAAAAAAAAAGAAAAAAAAAGATGGAAGCATGACTCAATGTGCATGTGAAATAGTTTTGTACTAGAATGCAAATTAATAAATAATTTATTATTATTGTACATGTATATATTATAATAAGGCATAGAAATAATGGATTTTATAAGGCGTGAATAGTTGAAGTTCGGATACCCGAACCTAGCGTCCATGTGAAAAAATTAAATGCCAAATAGGGATGTTATTTCAGGGTATCAGTTATAAAACCAATTATGTATGTATGCCTAAACATCAATTATGTCTTAATGCTATTCACTGCCAAAACAAAAACATAACAAAACTAGATAAAAATTGAAAAAAAAAGTATTGTATTTCATTTAGTATGTTGTTGTATCATTACCTTTTTTTTCTAACCACTATTTTCAGATAATTTGTAAAATATGTCTATTAATTGGTATAATCATTGGAAAAAGTTAATTGGTTAATATTATTATTGTAAATAACAAATCCGAGAAGTGTTATGACTTAAAATCTTTTCTGCTTGGTGTAATTCCCCGCTTGTATAAAAGAAAATTATAAATTGATGGCATGAAATTATACAAATAAATATGAGTAAAGAGTTTGTTTTTTAAAAAAGATGATTTTGACTATTTCTTATTTATGAATGATGAAATATCCTACTGATTTTATTTTCATCAGGCTAACTTCAAGTACTCAGAATTGCCCTATTTATTATTATTATTTTTTCAAAGAGAAAGTTAAAATACCTAATTACAAATACCTATGTATTGACAAAATTTTGAAATTATCCATAATTATGTTATAATTTCACAATTTTGTTATTTCTGAAGTGTGTATTTGGTTCAGGCACAGGTAGATTAGAAGTGTGATTAGCATTGTAATTCAAGGGCTCCTCAGTTGTTGTTTTTTTTTTTTCAATAAATGAGTTGTAGATACTTATTTTTAGTTTCACTTACCTGTTGTGGGAGAGCTAGCGTATGAGGGACTATATTCCTCTGAAGCAGATAGTTCATTAACTGAACCTCAAGGTGATTATTTGACCATCCTGGAAAACTATTACACGATGTTTTAACTAAGATACATGGGATAGGGTCATCACTCCTATGCCCGGTCAGTGTGTGTTGCCTCTAGTAGGCTGTCCGGTCTCAGATACCTGAAGGGGAGGAAAAGCATGGTTTTTCTGTTATGAAATAACTTTTCCTTGGCAAAGTTCTATGGACTAATGACTTTATAATTGCGGTTTGGAATGTATTATCTCTATACATACCCTTAATGTACTAGAATAAATCAGGAAATATTGAACTGGCATCACGGCTATTTAGGAAGTGATTTCGCTTGTGAACAGGCATGGTAGAAAAAATCAAAACAAAGAAACTGTCTATACCTGCCACAAAAATGCTCTCAGAACTGTTATACTAGTGAGCAAATGAACAAAGCAACAGATTATTGACTTCATGCCTTTGTCCTCATCCAAAAAAGGAGCTATATCCAAATAACGGGAAAGTTCTTTAATTATCTATATTTTATTTTTTGGATTACCTTCATCACTTCTTTATTTTCTTGTTCTATTTTCATATGTCCGTCTATTAGTCTGTAATAGATGTATATATGAAAACATAACAATGACAAATTTTAATATTAGGACAAATCCAAAATGTAAGTTGTTCTGAAACATCTCCAACAAGAAAATAAAGAAGTAATAAGAAAAAAAAAAAATTTGAAAATAAATTAAGTTGCTTGTTTGGTGCTGAAGAAGAAAACATGAACCAAATGTGGAAGACTGTTGAAAAAGATAACATCAGTAGCTGATGTTTTAGTTGAGGAAGAAAGTCAGAGGCTAAATTAAGATTGTTAGAAGGTCGCCCTGGATAATAATTAAATCTACCAATGTAGGATAACTAATAGGAGCCCTATACCTGTCAGGTATATAGAGGAAATCAAAAAGGGCATGGAAGAAAAAGAAGGTAAAATACTTGGAAAGACTGGAGGAGGAAAAGGACATTAGAAATTTCTACAAAAATATAAATTAAGGAAGGATTAGACAGACTAGGAGTAAACATTGCATTCTGATTCCTAATAAAGTTATTCTGGAAAGATGAATAGAACAAAATTGGGTTTATTGAAACAATATGACATCAATGGTTCAAAATGACATGTTGAGGAGGATACAGACGTCATCTTGCTACTTAAATAAACAAGCCCCCAGAAATCATGGCATGCAGGTCAAATTTTTTTGATAACACGGTGGATCAAGGGGGCTTCATGATCTTATAATTAAGACATGGACAGAGGTAGTTATAAAAGAAGAAGAGATCTGTTCTTACATACCTCATACTGGAAAAAGGCAATACCAGGGCGGCTTCACTCGGCGAAAATCTTCCACTGATCTACTTTTTCCACTAAGGCATATTCTGGAGATGTACTCCAATGTCCCCCAAACTTTTCGTGGAATTTAAGGCAGCATATGATAGATGCAAGCTGCCATGGAAAGATATTTTTCAAATGAATTCAATAATGAACGAGGTTTAAGAAAAGGGGGCACTCTTTTTAATTGCATACCACTACACCAGCTGTGTATGGGTATACTACACTATACAGCAGAATATTCTGTGCTACCTTGAAGACCAGCAGATCAAGGTTAGAGGTACTTCTTTTGATATAGAGAGGGGATGCCCACAAGTTGCAGTTCTTGGGCCTGCTTTGTGGAAGTTGGTCTTGGAATGACATAAGGAGGTTGTGGGTATTCTGAGGTATACATCCCCTGCCTGGAACTGAAACCTTACTCACCATTAGAAAAGTAAGTTGGCAATGATTCAGTGGAGGGCTCTATTATGAGTCAGTAGAGCATACATTAAAAGTCTTAGTGGGAGGAGTTCCTTTTGACCTCCTCCTGTTGCGAGAAGACCTGTTGAAATACAAACAAGAAAGAAGGCTCAGCAGGTCTACTGGAAAATCTCAGGGTGAGAATGGGATAGGACACCAGAAAATGGAAGTACATGACTACCTATTTTATGTGTGTGCAGAAAAGTTGAGTGGACCCAGCCCACTCCAGCCTAGGGTGAAGAGGGCTGCAAGCTCCTGAACGGCCACCTGGCAGAGGAGGTGCTGAAGAAGGAAGAACAAGAGATGAGAATGGAAAATTTAATTTCTAAAACTGTTTAAAAAATTTTAATTATTGTAGGAATCAGCGGTAACTGCGGATAACGACATGAACCAATAGGTGACACAAATGCTTGTTATTTTATCGTGAAGGATATGCAAAGTGGTTCACTATTGTGATCCACAAAGCCGTTCCTATTCTAAGTGCTCATACAACCAGTTCTAATATAGAGAGCTGAAACAAGGGCGGTGATAAAGACCAGCAAGAGAAAAATATTAGTTTTTAATAGATATATGGCCAAGTCAAGAACAATAAATGAAGAATCAGACATAACTGTGAACAGGTCAGCATCTGAATTGCAAGACTCAGAGGTGCAGGCCATTTTGTACGGATAGAGGTGAACTCAATCCCAAAGAAACTGATGAGTGTAGGACCAGATGGAAAAAGAAACATGAGATGGCTGAATCTGAGATGGATGGTTGGAGTAAGTCCTGATGCTAGGAATCAGGAACTGGATGGCAACTGTGCGGGATAATATCTTTACAACATTGGTTGTTAAAATCTAATAGATTTAATTTTGTATTTTTTTATTCCTTTAAGTATTTAAAGGACTTTTTAATATGACCTCATGTTTCAGATATTTTTTAAAATTTATATTAAAAAATGTTTAATTTAAGAAACAATTGATTTTACTATCAAGGTAAGTTTTAGCATTACTGAGAAGAATGTCACTCTTTATTTTTCTTTCTTGTTCTTCAGTCCTAGGGTATATTTTTTCTTATTTACTCAGGGATTATTCATAAATGTTATTGTTCAAAGAAAATCTAATTTGATAATGAGACAAGTAGGTTATGTGTGCTATTGAAGTTATTCGACCTAAGATTGATTAAAATTTTTACTTAGTAATTATCCCACCCTAGTGATCAGTATGTCTGTTTTACACTTTTTAAAAAACGAATGAAGATATTACAGATAGTTTTGATTTTAATGTCTATAAACTTTTAAATGCAAATGCATTTGCTTATATCAACTAATATCCTACTCTTTACCAGAGTCTATAATGTAGGCTCTTTTTCTAGATCTTAATTTTTAATAAGCCTATGAACTAGTTATGAGAAATTCTTTTAAGTCTGCCATGTAGAGGTCATTCTGGTTATATGCATTTTCTGTGATCATGAGACCAATCTTCTTCATGGGTGTCTTATTTATCATTTATTTTTAATAAAATGTATTTGTAGAGATACTGTAGCCAATTTTCTCTAATTTGCTATCTTGGTTTCAAGAATGTACGTCTTTAAAAAAGATTCCTAAGAGGTCAGTTCAAGTTATCCTACTTCTTTTTTAAAAATTTTATTGATAGAATATTTGTAAGTGCCCTTGAAGGCAACTACGTTGAAGTAAATAGGAATTTCTCACATTAATGTGATTATCTCTAAAGCCATTCATTTAATCACAAATGTGAAGAGAATAGAAGTTGTAGTAATGTTATTTCAAATATATGAATGATATGACCAGTTTCCATGAATTATATGAAGGAGAGGTCAGTTCTAATATATGAAGGGAGATGGTCTAAATTTCATGGTAATATTTAACAGGGTGTGGCAGCAACTCCTAACTTACAACAGTTTCATATGTATTTTTTTTTATATAACCTCTTACCCCCTTCTTCCTGGTAATTTCTGAGTGGTGTGGGGGTATCTCACACGTGGTATACCAGATGCCACACCTACGAAAGGAATAGATACTACCTTCTGACATCACTCATTCTGGAACCCTCTCCATTATACTCCTTCCTCCAAGGGAATTCCCACTTTACTGCTTCTTACTTATAAATATCAATATTAAATATATCTGTGATGTTTACGACCAACGTTAATCATGACTCCTTTTATTTATTTTTTTACTATTAAACACTGCTGTCTAAAAATCTTCTGTATTATATATTTAATATTAGAATACATATTACAAAATATAAATATTATATGTTACTTATTTATAATATCTCTATAACCAAGAGATTATAGATTACAAGATTGCTTGTTTATAAGACTCTATAACCAGAAAATACATAGGAAATATTTATTTTCTATTTACTTAATTGGCAATATAGATTTTACTGTTTTAATTTTTTTATTCTCTAATCTTTCAAAAAGAATTTATATACATATTATCTATATTGTGTATACATATATAGGGCATTGCTGGAACCATTGTTTGGGGAGGGTGTGTAAAATTTCCCAAACATTTTTATCTGATTTTTAACTTACCTTAGAAAATTTACCAACAATACATCAAATCTCTATATTAAAAATACATCTAATTCTCCTATATTTGTTTATCTATCAGGTATAATTCTGAGGTTTGACATTTGACATTTGATCTACTCTTTGGATATAAATCCGAAGATTCTCTTGAAATAAATTGGATCGACTTTTCACCTAGAGGGAAAAATTTCCTATTGAAGCGGCGAGTAATTTATTAATTCATTCATTATCATTAGTAAACAAATATTTGGGAATCGATCACTTCACCACTTTTTGGAGGTATTCGGGTTATCAATGGATAGTCTGGTTTTCCGCCATTTTGGAGGAGCTAAATTCTAAATCTGGCAGCTACACTTCATTCTCCATTTTCATTCCTTTTATTTAATTTGAAACATGGTCCTAGAAAGTAGATGCAAGAACTATCCAGGACCAGGGATTTGGTATTATCAGTATGATTTGTCAAGTAACTTGACCGAGTTGTCCATATCTAGTAAACAATAATCTACCTTACAGAACTAAATCAAATTTTCAACACTTATGGAGACACCTATTTTTCACTAGAATTCTGGTACTGGTACTGGTATTTGCTGGTAACCAAGGTGGGAGTGTCTAGATTCATTTTTCGGGACTGCCGAAAAATGAATGTTTAACTACCCCAGGTAGGAATCGAACCCACCTGCGTCCCAACCCGCATGACCATCACATCCCTTCACTAGAATTCTAGTTCATTCATAATCATTTCAAATAAGTTTTTTTGTTCAATATTTTAATACAGTACCCATTTTAATCTTTTTTTTTAAATAAAATTTAAATATTTTTTTCTTGTTATTTTATCTTTATTTGGGTTGGAATAAACATGTACATTATTTGAAAAAAAAGTCATTGTTTATACATTTCTTTCAGCATCGTTTTTTGTACTAGTCTGAGTTTTTAGAAATATAAAAAAGAACAAGATTGGTATAAATTAAAATATGTATAAGAAAAACAAATTACTAAAAAAATATGTTCACCTTCTTTCTCAGTCTTGGCAGGTTTCCTTGGACCTTCAGAAATATTAACGTAATAATCACATCTATTTTTGTCATTCAAATAAATTTTTTTATATGTTGTTTAATGTCCTTATATTCTCTAACTTCTGGTATGAAAGGTCTGACTTAAAATAAATGTCAATCATTTCAGTCTGGATGTGAACCGTTATGAGAATGCTAAGTTTGTGGCTTAACAAGGTTGGCCATCCACTGCCTCAAGAGTTTCTTTTCATAACAATGATACCAATTATTAATTTGTATGATGTTATCAAACAGAAAGGAAAACAATAGTTGGCTGTAGTATGCAGAATGCAACATATGATTTGGCCAACTACACTAGGAATGTAGGTCAGTATAAGATTTCAAAAGGTAGTAAAATGAGCCGATGCTTAGCAATGATGTTTGGCTAACCAATAATTTTTATTTACAAACAAAATATTTCAGTAAGCTATAATTCTCTTTAAAATATCTCAAGTTCCTTTTTCTTTTTATTTGTTTTTGTCAAGCAAAAACACACAGTTATAGGTTAAGGGAAAATCATTTTTAAGAAATAAAATAAAATCAGCAACTATATTACTTTAATAACATTTAATATTTATACAAATTCTACAATGATTTAGTAATTATCAACACCTTGTTAAAATTCAATATAAATTAATAAAAACATATTAACAATGGTAGTTAACTGTGCAATCAGTTCATATATCTAAAACAAAATTTAACAATTAAATATTATTCATTAGATAACATATAATACATCGAAAAATATCAACACCTTTATATATATGTATATATACTCAGAAAAAACAATGTCGAACTAAAGAAATATTAAAAAAAAAGAATAAAAAAAAGTTAAAAGGAGTTTATAACATCACAAAATGTCTCGTGATATGTCTAACCAAAACTAGCTCTTAAACAATAATAAAGCCCTGATTCAGTCTTGTACTCAGAAGGGAATTCCGGTACCTAGTACTACACCAACTCTTGTTTAAACAAACTACTAAGGAGAAAACTTCTGCTGTCTCGTAGAACATAAAACTACAAGAGGCTATGTCATTAGGTGATAATAAATTCTAAATGGATAACATTAAAGACATCTAAGGTTTATCTGCCTAATATTCAACTAGATACTGGTTTAGATTTTGTGTCTTTGGCAATGAAGACAAATTTGGAGCTATTAGAAAGCACTTTTTTTTTTTTACTTTTCACTCTAGCAAAGAAAAATAAATTTATTGTGCCCTTTTTTCAGATTATAGTTGTTTTAAAAGTGGCATAAATTCAGTTCATCAAATATTTGAAGTAATTACAAATTTGATAGCTTTTTTGTTACTCTTAATAGAAATTCTTTTTATATTCCAGTCAATAAATAAATATATGAAATCAAAATAATTTATATGTATAAACATATATTTTTAAAATTTATTTTTCTCTCTTACAGTAACCCTGTATGAGGGCCCATACATACTCAATACTCAATTATATTATAAGAATATAAATGAATATTAATTTTTTTTTTTATTTATTTTTGTTTTATAAATGCATTTTTTAAAACACAAAACAAAACTATACATTACTAAAAGAGACCAACATTCATTAAATAAATAACTGTAATTTATCTTTTCATTTTTACTTTAAATTGGTAAATAAACGTAAAAAATCACCACTAGATAGTCAGAAATGGCAACTTAAAAACAATTCAATAATTTTAAAAATATACTAAATATTCCATAAATTAAAATAGATAAAACCAAATAAAATTTTTGTAACAAACCCGCAAAATGCAAGTATAGTAAATTTTTATTATTCATTAGATATTACTTCAAAGGAATGAATAATTTGTATCATGGTCAGGAAAATGAATAATTTTCATATTCTATGAGTAATTTATACCACTTAGCTAAAGGATTTATACCACTTATAAAAAAAAAAACAGCAAAGGTGTTAGGAATTCTGAGAAATAACCGATCAAACACACCAAAACCTAAACCTTGACACAGAATGTGTGGCAGAATAAATAGCAATAGTAACAGACTTGTCTAATTTAAACACGCATCTGCTATTAACTACACAATGACCGGGTTTAAGATTATGATATTACAAATACATATTAATATTTTAAAAAACATTACAAGTCCATAAGTTCTTTCCTTTTAATTTGATATGTATCTTCTACAATAGGCCTTGTTATTTGGTTAAAACTGAATCAGTAAACTAACTAAATTAAACTTGAGTTTTTTGCATTAAGGGCATATATTTTAAATATATCTTTGTAAAATTAAACAATAATTTAGTCTAAAAATAATATAAATAAAAACAATTTATGCTCTATATTTCGTGACATCAAAGTTCAGAATACAGACCAGAAGAATTAAATACTACAATGCCACAGCACAATTACTATTTTCAACTATACATGTATTTAAGTGGTTTTTCTAACAACATTACTATAGGACATTGGACAATAGAAGAGAACATCTAACATTTAAACAGGAAAATGATTTATACTATTAAAATGGCAGCATGATTTTTTTCATTATTTCTTTATTGCATCTTTTAACATTTAGCTTCTCTTCTCTTTTTGAATTACATATCAATATTAAACTTCCAAATTCTTTTTCAAAATATTTTTTTTTTTTTTTTATTATATTTTATAAAAAATGATCTTTTTTTACACTTTGAATATTATTTTTTCACATGTTCCCAGACTTCCAGTCGCAGTACTTTAACCCACTAATCGTGGTTTCTACTTCAAATAATCAATATTTGAAGTGACCACTGTGGTGTTAAACTAGTCATTACTGATATATTAAAAGCGTAAAATACTGGTTTGATGGTTTGATCAATAAAAAAATATACACAACTTTGCAGGAGTGTTGGCATCCACAGAAATATGAATCATCCAATATTCAAAAATATTAATAAATAAATTAGTTATCAGTAATGACTTGGTACAATAAAAGAACTGCTTTCTCCATTTCCTTCTCATTATCACCACTCTTACAGATTACGCAATTATTAAATCTAACATAAGATTTAATACTGGAATCAGTTCCCGTAGGACGGGCCTACATCTAATGAACGATCTGGGTCATACCCTGACGACCGTTGCAGAAAGACACGCAGCATTGCACGTAGTGATGGGTGCAGTGACGGAACTTCAGACCCATGCCTGGACCGTCACCTGGAGTTTGCCTCATGAGGGGAAAACATGTTTCCTCCCCCCTAGTCTGAACCATCGCCCGACCTCACGCTGCTTGCCTCTTTTCTTCGATCTCTGTTTACCTCCACCTGCAGAGCAATATTGAAACATTGTTGATAGAAAATTGATTTCATAGCAAACTAAAAAGATAAGTATTGACAAATGAAGAAATCTACCATAGTTTTAATACATCAAATAGCTCGACCTCCTTTTAAAGAGACAAGAATTCATGTTTACAAGGCTGACTGAAACAGATGTCATGACTGCTTTTGTCAAAGACACTTCAATTTATCACAGTATATATGAATATAATTAAATAAATGATGTAGTTTCAAATATTGGAAGAAATATTATAATTAATAACAAAAAAGCATTTTTGAATGAGAAGTGCATTCGATTTGAATTCAACCAAAAATTAAATTTTATTTTATATTTAGTAGACCAAAGGGATAAATTTCAACCCCATTTTCACTAGAATAGTTCTGTAAAATGTAGGATAACCAGTCCTATCATCCCTATTTGGTTTATATAAAAAAGTAAATCAAAATAAAAAATTTAATTGTATTTTTATTTGTAACGCTATTTTTTAGATAGTAATTCTCTCCAATTAAAGCAGATTAAGAAAACTTGATAGACTTCAACAATGATTATTGACTCACAATTGTAGAGAACAAATTTTATGATTTTTGTTTATATTAAAAGTGATCAAAGCATTATAAAGTGTTAAAGATGATTAGGATTTTTAATTACCAGAGTGGTTCTGATGCCTGCGTAGAGCTGCAGCCCTCGCCAAATCTCGAGCTGAATCTGGTAGGGTGAGATCACCATTCTGAGCTGCGGCATTGCGCTCACTATCTAGTGCTGCCAACCAGACATTCTTCTCCTCACCTGAGCGGACCGTAAATACCAACCACTTGTCTCCGGTGGAGAGCTTGATGCCATGCCTAATGTTGCAGTTCAGGGAAGAGTCTAATAAAAAATAAAATCATGTTATTAGACAATGAAAACATTCAGGAATTATTTATTTTTGTACCATTGATATAATGAAGTAGATGAAATTGTATAAAAAGTAGTAAATTATAATTTTATAATAAAGAAAATTAAAAAAAAACAACATACCTTTGCCATCTGGAAGACTCTTCACTTCACATGAATCTAATGAGATCCTTCCCTTGTAGACATATGTCCTTCTCTTTAGTATGTCCTGGAGAATAAAAGTTATGATTAAAAAATATATAAAATGGGTATTTTATTTCAATTTTCACCAACAGTTATGAGTTAGAGCAAACAATTATATACTCGATTCTTCTATATAACAACTTCTGGAAAAATTAATAACTGAATTATCTCAACTCCGATTACTTTTTATTTATTCATTATACGGTATATCAACAATTTAACAAGTGTTCTAACATGATGTAATCATTAAATTATAAACATTGTTTGTATTTTTGACTTTATCTCAATTATATCATAAACAATTATAATAAAAATTTTAGCTAAATAGATTTTCATGTAATAGTATGTCTTTAATAAGATGGATATCAATTTTAATATATAATATAATTTTTTTTTTAATTATAGCAATACAGAATTTTTTTTTTTAAAAAAAAAAGATTGTTATTTATAATTATGAATGAATAAATAAATGATAATTGGAATTTTCAAGGGTTTTTAATTTTCCCAGAAGTTGTTATATAGAAGTATATATGATCCTTAAATAATTGTGAACACTATTATCTTGAAAATCATATACTAAACACTTCAAATGAATTTTAGTGTCTTCATTTTAATGAAAACTTACGACAGAAAACTATATAACAGATTATCTATTGAATAAAAAATCAATATGACAATAAGTAGTAGCTTACCTTCTTGCAGTAGATCAGTTGTCCATCAAATAAAAACAAACTGACTCCGTGACTCCACTTCCCTGGCATTGTACTAACTTTCAGCTGCCCAGCTTCTCCTTGATGCAGTAACTGACAACTCCTCTCAATCAGGTCTTCACCCTAATATCAAAATAATTAATAACTATACAATCAAAATGTAATAACTGTAGCTATATATTACTTCATAGTTTTATATTATATGAGCACTGTATAGCCACTAAAAATATCAATAAGAATAATTGTGTAGAATACTGAATTATAGAATTAAGACATTCAGATTAAGAAGATAGTATTTATTTTGTGAAGAATAAATAGCCAATGACTAATTTGGTAAGCCTTTTAATTTCCTGATTCAAGTCATAAATAAATTAATGTCTAAATCAATGAATCCTACTATGTTTTTACTTCATTATCAGTTCTTTGACAGATATTTTTTAATTTTATTTATCACACATAATAAAGAATGATAAAGTTGTGTCAAAACTCACCTCCCAAGCATCAACTCTTCTTTGCCAGAGGGCAACCTTTTCAAGGCTTTCCATTCTCCTTTTTCTTTCATTTATTAGAAAAGCAACTCCCTTCATACCTTCTACAGCTTCTTTCAGATGAACATAGTCTTCATGATCAGTCTATCAAAAGAACAAAATAATTTGTGAACATTATTAAAAAAAAAAAAATGTAGCATAACTGGAATACAATTTATTCCTAAACAATACAATCATTTATTCCATTAGTACTAAAATATTTTTTGTTTTACATTTTAAGAATAGTACCTTAGTGTATTTCAAAAGTTCTGCCAACTGCAGTGGATACTTGCAGATCCTCTGAACAGGTGTCAGCAAGTAGCCAGACAGAGGTAACTCCATGAGACCACGCATAAGCCTGCATGCTTCCCAAAACCTAGCAACACCATTCCGACGGGAAACTTCCTCAAGGGTGGCAACAGCTGCGGCATGGCAGTTGCAATATTCTGAGTATAGCCGGAATCCTGGGAGCTAAAAAGAAGTTTTTGACTTCAATAAAAACATATTTTTCAAAATAAGTATTAAAATTCAACTAGTTCAGTATTTGATAACTAAAAAAAAAAAATGTTAATTTAAGATGATACTAACATGTTTTAAGAATACAGGTGCAATTTTGGACCGTGCTGTATTTTTAGAATCTATACTGGCTTCTAAATCTGCTAGGAATGAACGCTGGAACTCTAAGATTTGAGACAGGTTAGAAAAAATACTCGTGACCTCCTCGTCGTTCAGGAGATCTGGCCTTTTCCTCGCTTCTACAAGGTAACCATCGTTGAGGTGTGTCAGTACATTGACAAAATCCCGCTCGGTCGCTATTAACTCTGTGATAACCCTCGTTCGGAATTCCGTCTCTGAGAGTCTTCTGCTCAGGGCTGTTTGTTCCTCTACTGTTTGGCCGACCTTTAGCTGGAGAAAAAAAAAATGTTAAGATAACCCACTAAATAAAAATTTAAAAAAAAATCATAGATCTAATAAATAGATTGCGAAATGTGATAGTGTTTAGTTATATGTGCAGTAAAAAAGCAGCATAGAAAATTCTTATCAATAAAACCAAGCATGAGCATCTCCATAATTTTCCAACTTTTGCATAATAGCAGTTCATTTTGTATCCATAAAAAACATGCTTATGTTCTGAAGAATAATTTTATACTGAACATGCATGCAACAAGAAGGAATTCACACCAATGTAAATGATGGCTGACTTGATGACTGTAGAGTTAGAGATTTATGATTGAATAGAATGTATATTTAGTGATATACAAAATAATTGATATGATATACAAAATAATTGTTGGCTATAGACGACATTTTTCCAAAAATACTCTGGCAGTGAAAGGGTTTGATACATAATATTCAGAAACAAGTATTCTACAATCAGAAAAGTGCTAGTATTAAATATGAAGAATCAGGGAGTTTAAAACCTTTCATAAAAACAAAAATGAAAATATGTGTGAAAATTGCAAACAGATAGTAGCAGTGATACTAATAAGTAAAATTTAAATGTAATAGTCATTAACTTGTTATCTAAACAGACTGAATTAAGCGACTGGCTAGGCTCTAAAAAATATGGTCTCAATTGCACGCTCATAGTTTCTGAACATTCTAGCTGCTAGAAAAGTTCTAGTTTACAAAACAATGGCTTATTTAACAGTTTGATATAAGAGCTTTAATAAGCTTAAGCCTGTGTCTATAAAATAGATGGAGCATTATTTTTAAAATGGCTTAAACATCTTAAGTAAACAAACAAATAAAGATTACTAGAACAAAAAAAGCTTTATAGCCTAATGAAGAACTTCTAATGAGTTTGATGTTATTTAAAACTCAATGATATTCTACATGATGTAACATCTTCAAAGCTAGTCAATAAAAAAAAAGTTTTAACAACTCCACATTTTATAGACATCAGCGATACTGCAGATATCAATGTAAATGCAATAATTTAAAAGAATAAAAAAAAAAAAAAAAAAAAAAAAAAAAAAAAAGAAGCTAGGGTTACCCTAACAAACAGCGAAGGAAACCAACCAGCCCGGCCTGCACTCTCTCCCCACCACCAGTCCCGATCTTGGTTGTCGATGACAGTCACCACATCTCCTGCTCTGAAACCGAGCTCTTCAGATTCCATGGCAACGTGGTCCCAAACAGCTTCAGCCAACACTCCCCCTCTCTTTTTAATAATCTGTAAAGAATTATTGTTATTAAACAAAAATGAAAAAGGGACTGGGATACATAAAAATGATCAATTCCGAACCTGATCAAAAGACTTCTTCTTATCTGTCAGAGATGCTAACGAAGATTCAGAGTCAGAAAGAGCTTCATCTTCAGATGTTCCTATACATCGTTCGTCTTCACTATTAGTACGGAATCCTGTAAACAAAAATTGACAAATGAAAATGAAAAAGAAATTCTTGCCATTATTTTCATAATACACCATATTGTCAATTATATTGGAACTTTTCAGGCTTGCGAGAGATTGATTTAAGATACATCTCAGATGCTTAATCTTATAATTGAGCCCAACCTACATAAGCAATTAGGAATCAACTATAGTTTTTTTTTTTACTGTTTTATAAGATATATCGATAATTTTTTTTTATTTCATAACAAAAAAGCCCAAGATTTTATCTATATCTAATACTGATAAAGGAACCCTGTGTCTTGGGTTTAAGTTGTGAAATAAAATTCTTTTATTGATATATATTCTTATATATTGATAAAATTATTGATACACCTAATAAAACATAATTCTGCAAAATATTGGCTGGTTCCTTATTGCATAAATGGGTTAAATTAGTAGAATATATACTATATATAGTATTAAGTTTGGCTGAGATCTGGAATGTTTAATATAATATATCCACTTGAAAATATTATATAGGTATATTATTTATTAAATAATACTGAAATGAATAAAGCATTGATGGTACAGTATATTACCTTGAGCTTTCCTGACTAGAACTGGTGATAATTCGTTGAGACCAAGAGGTTGGCTCACAGACCTCCTTAGTTTACCGTATTGTCCTTTAGCTCTAAAATAATTTAAAAATTAATTATTTTTACATCTAACTAATCAAATTTTTACATCTGATTAATTAAATTATTACAAAAAGATGAGATCATCTGTAAATAGTAATTACCCTCTAAAGACTGGCCTATTGGGTCTGGAACGGATAGGTGAGGGATGCGAACACATTCTCCTATAGCCTCTCCTCACTTCCCATTGGTACAGTCGTTGTCCACCCAAATCAGAATGTGTTCGACGAACACCTGGACTACGTCTTACCACTAGTTCAGCCTGTGATATATACAGGATACATTAGAAATAATGAACCAATCAATAGAAAAACATATCTTTCTATTTGTAATAGGATGTAATACAACAACATTAAAAATAATTTGTTGTATATTATTGCAAATAATTTAAGTACATAAATAACTAAATATTTATACTTCTAACTCGTATTATTATTCTGTGCAAATTCAAAATTATGAAACTATGCAAGTAACAATGCATAAAACAATAGTGTGGAACAATCAAAATTGATACTGATCAAAATAACAGAAGATAGAAAACATCATGGTTACCCTTCCACTGTTCATGGGTAGATTGAAGTGTTAATTTAAATTAATTCTAGTTCAACCAAGTAACTAGAGATATTTACAGAAAATTTATTTAAATACTTAATCAGTTGTATTTTCCAATGAACTTTTCGAGTGAAAATGAAATATTCTGAGGTTTCAGTTTAATATAGTTTTTTTAATAATTTAAAACAAATATTTGAAATATAAGAACTATTAAAAAAAAAAAAAAAAATTACCTTAAGTCTATCGACCAAAAACTGGTTAATGAAATCAGACGTTGGTCTTGATGGTCTGCTGTCTGATGAGCTTCCAGTACATCTTCTGCGAACCTTTAAAATATCAAACACTCTTTATTAAGATACATTAAGAAATTCTATATTTTATAAAACTAAAGCTGAATATATTAGCAATTAAATAATCTAGATAATTTTATGATAGATTGAACTATAATGGGAATGTGTTATATTTGGAGAAATTATTATAAAGAAATGTAAAATACAATGGTACTGTTCACTAATGCAATAAGAACAAAGAAGTTGTTGCATATTCAATCAGTTATAAACTATGGGTGACAGCAATCATATAAATGAAATCTGTTCACACATTTAAATAAACATAAAAATTAAAATAATATATTCGAGAAAGAATCAAGCATTGTATGTACATATAACCATACAATAGATGAAATTATTTTAATTATCTGATAATTTAACACAATTATGAAAACTAATAAAAAACAAAGCAGGGCAATTAAATTTAACATTAAACATTAACCGGATAAATTAAATAATTCTCTCATGTTTTTATGCAATTTCGTACATACACTGATTAATTATAGAGCTGTGAAAATTATATGTTATAGCAAGCAAAAAGAAAATTTATAACCAAAGAAGTAAATAAGCAACCAAAGTTTAGAGCGCTTGATGCCAACAGTATTTTCATATTAACTTCTTTGGAACTTTGTTTTTATGTAGTCAGTTCTTTTTGTATTTTCAATTATAACGAGATGATGAATTGTTATGATTTTTCAATTTTTTTAGAAACAGGATATTTTCAATTACAAGGGGAGGATAAAGAACAATAATTGAAGATAAACAAAACTCCTATAGGATTCGAAAACAGTGTTTGCAGTGTAAATAACGGCTTTCTGGGAACGAAAATCTAATAACTGAAATAGCCTCTTTTAGAATTTTATAATAAGTATAATGATAATAAGAAGTAAGTATAATGATAATAAGAAGTAAGTATAATTATAATAAGAAGTATAACGATTTAGTAATTTTTCAGCCCCCCATGACAATACAACGAATTAAAGATCGTACAGTAGCAGTCAATAGTAATTATTGAACGACATTTTTTTCTTATTGGTAATAACCTTTCTATTAATTGATCGTTATAAAATTAATTTTTTAACAGTTTACTTATGTGTTAAAAAAATATATTTCTTTTTAAAATATTTACTGTTCCACCAATATCCACAGACTAGTAATATGACTACTTTGACGGTGAATCATAGGTAAGGGGTATATGAAGCGCGATTAGGAATTTGTATGTATGTGCGCATATAGAGTTTATGTATAGAGGATATGCACCATATTCGGTCCAAACGGCTATGGATAAAATGTGGAGGATTTGAAGATGAACTCATCATGAAGATGAGTTTTTTTTCTAATCAATTAAAAATTTTAGAGCGTGTAGCATAAGATGGAAGCGTCGAAAACTACAAGTTCCTTGTTTAATTAAAGATGAGGATTTCATGCAGAAAACTTGTACAGAAAAAATATCGGGCAGTGAATCTATTCAACAGGGATAATAGATAGTCTGAGCTAAAACAGCTCAAAATTTTCGAGACAACAAATTTGTACTTCGAGATAGAATAAAAATATTGGAAAACTACCTCCTCCAAAAAAAACCCCCAAAAAAAACCTCTAATATCAGTAAACAACAAGCCAGTCAATGTTCAGCTAGTTCAGTTATAATTGGGGCAGAAAACATAAAATTAGAAAAGAAAGTACATCTCATATTAACAGTTAAATAATGTTAAAAGTAGAGGCAATTCAACAAATATTGGAATTGGCACATAAATACATAAAAGTAGGTATAATATGCCTTAAAGTTTGATGAGAGATGTACGGTCTTTTGATTGCATTTATGTTTTCTTATATATTTTTTGTCCTGATGTTATTGGCAAAACTGCTGTTTTGGTTTTTTTCGACTCTTCTAATAATATCTTAGCAATAATTTTGTTTATTTGAGTTTTTAATTTCTTAACAATCGATAGATATAATTTAAATAACTTGTATGGGCTTACTATTGGTGGGCTTTCATCAGTGTCTGCAGGTTGATCGGTGGATTCACTGCTTCCAGCCATTTCGATATGAATGCCGCTGTCTCCAGAATTGCATTTCGTACTCCTAGCAGCCTTCTTCCTCCTCTCTTTGCTCGATCTCCAGACTAGAGGCCCAATCCTGGAGAGAAAACAATTTCGTTTTAATTTTCAACTTAATTCGGATTTACCACTATCTTGGAAAACATTTTTATGCAGATTTCAAATCACCTGAACTTCTCGTGTTCCTCTTTCGGAGGCGTGCTCGGCGGAGAGATGTCTCCATCCTTCTTGTTCAGCCTCAGCGAGAAACTCTTACGGAACTTTTGTAGGACACTCTCTGCAAACATAGAAGAAATATTAATTTCTCTACCCACTGCCATAATTTAAAACTCTTAAAAGTTTAAAAAGAACAAATTGGCGCAATTAATTATTTCCTCGGATCAACAAAACCAATTAAATCTGAAGACTGTGTCAAAAATTCAAGTATTTGCACTATATAAACATCAAAAACTGTTTCTCTACCCAAATAAACAAATACACAACATAACGACTATTGTTAAATAATGTAACCTTTTTAAAATCCGAGTTTCTAACCATGATAAATAACTTATCCATATCAATTGAAGCGAATAGTTAAACAAACAGGATATTCTAGGACTATAAACAATAGTGATCTCACCGCACTCGACAACCCTATTACCTTGAGATGTCACTGTGATTTATTTGAGGACGAAGTGGAATTTCATTTTGTACTTATTTCTCTGTTCAGTGAATATAAGCATCAGGACTTTGACGATGGGAAAATGGATGGATATAATAATTTTTAACTCGAGAAAATTAATTATTATTATTTCGCTCCAAACGCATACTCAGAAATATAAATTTATTTATTTTTCATTGCTTTAGTTAAATCGACGATAACTCCAGACCATGAACGCAAGGACTTGTCGCCCCGTTATTTTATCGGTAGATAAAATTGTTTTTCGTTAAGACCTTAAATTCGTTTTACGGTTTATACAGTAAGAATAATGAAAATATCAATATATTAATCAAATTTTCTCAAATCGCGCATAAAACATAATACACTAACACAAATATGTAACTTTATAATAATTATAACTTAATTCAATATTCGAAGATGATCAGGGCTGCGGTCAAGAATGAAGAAAAAATAGTTATCAACTATTTATTTATTTTCTACCCACGATTTAGGTCTTCATCGTGGCAACAATAAAAAGATAAATATAGTATAAATATTTCTTATAAATTTAAAATTAATATTATATTCAACCTAATATTTGTACTTTCCCCTTAGTAATTACGGCCCTGTATATACATTATTGTAATTTATAAACAGTATATTGTATTATAAACCAATAATATTATGAATTATTACCAATAGTGTTATCAGTTACTGTTAATATTATAGTATATATTAACTGATAATATAATATTTTTATATCATTCTTATAAATTGTTTGTATATTTTTTTTGATTGTAGCATCGTATAAAACAAAATAAAAACTGTGACATAAAAGTTAAGCTGTACAAATTGATAAACCGATGAGGATAAAAACTGAAATAAAATTAAATGAAAAAATAATATAGGAACTTAAGCAGAATAAAATTGTAATTTAGCATTGTTATTTTAAATTAAACAAAAAAGGAATTATAATCATTTTATTGATTTTTATAAAAGTAAAATAAGTGTGTTTTGTAAAAACTTAAATAAATTAAAAAAAAAAAAATGATTCCCCGAATATTACAGAAAATTGATAGTTGAAGAATAAATGGAAAATATTTAAGAAACTATGTATAAACAACTTTTTTTTGTTTTTGTTTACACCAATTATTTCGGTTTGTCTCTCAATCAATAAATCAATTGTTCTGCTACAAGTTTCTAATTATCCCCTAATTGTTTCCAAGATGTTCTCATGTTCGTCAAACTCAAGTTAGCAAACAATAAACTTCCAACTGCTTTGCAGAGGTAATGATGCCACGAACAGAGGACAAGACAGCCGTCGAGAAGACAATTCTTCGCAGTGCTATTGTACAATCTCTTTTGTCTGTGGGAGGAATCTTTCGTTGTTCAATCTACCTTCGGGGCGTTGGCCCTTAACCTTAATTGGGAATGACTGCTTCACTTATCTCCAGTGTTCCTTTTAAACGTTATCGTAGTTTCAGTTTGTTTCTTCCACCTTTCTCAATATTACAATACCTTCAATCCATTTTCAGGACATATCGAAAAGTTTATTATTATATTTTGAAAAAAAATGTGATAAATATTGTTTTTATATGATAGTCAATTGGAATAATTTAAGTTTCGTTGAAAACTCAACACATTCCAAAGATAATCCTTTGCAGTTTGGTTGATTTTTCAACTCGAAATATAAAGATGTTTTTTTCAGAGCCCAAGAGATAAAAAAAACATTTCCGGCCATTGTTCTTCGTGTTTTCCTATCCGTATGTCTGTGTCACGAATGCTCCGAAACTTGTCTAATAAGCCCTTCAAGTATTGAGATATAGTGAATATAAAAAAAAAAAACTGGGAAAATAAAGTTATGACCAAAAAGTATATCTTTTATGGAAAACATAGACTCACTTGAAAGCTATTCTCTACCAAATATAAACAAAAATCTTCTAAATCGAATCATTGATACATCTGATTGGACTTAAAGTAAACATATATATATATATATATATATATATAGTTAAAGGTAAATATATACATATTAAAATTATGAAAATCTGTTACAACCAGAAAGGTCGGGTGTATTAGTCCTTTTTAAGAAAGAACTGTCTCTTGAACAACGGTTGTAAAAAGGAGGTGATTTTTTCATAATCACGCTTAACCGCCAGTTTTTTCCCAATCAAGGATACCCAATTTACGAGGCAGGGGTGACTCATGGCAACAATAACAGAATATATATTTATCTTCCACACCCGGGTCCTAGAAGTTAGTAATACAGCGCCTTACTCACTGAGCCACTCCACTCCTTCCTATTATAATTATATAGAATAAAACACCAATATTTAATAATAAATTGTTTACTAGATATGTTAACTTTTTTTTTTATGGTACCATCTTCATGTTGATTATTGTTATCTCGAACCAATAAGCAAAAAGTATTCTATAAGTATAAAAGAAGTTTTAGAGTTCTACTCCTAAGTACACCTTCAGGTATATACTAGGCTTACAGAACATTATACTTAGCTTAAGTATTTTACAAACCCTTATGACAACATAAAATGCCTAAGCCGGATTATTTTGAACCATTCATTTTTTGTGTGCCTGTCTAAATAGCATTTTCATGTTGGGTCCCGGGCTTAAGAGCAGTAATTTTTTTTTTTACTTGCATTTGGTAACATAATGTTTTGTGTTATAATTTCTTTTCTTATTTTTTTTTAGAGGAAAGGGTTTTGTGTCTGTTATGAACTTTTTATTGACTATGAGCGCTGTAATAAAATAACTACACCTAAACTAACTATGGATCATTAGCTAACGGAAAGCTGAATTTCAATAATTCTATAAGATGGTAATGTAGGGAGAGAAGGAACGGGAGGGAATTTTAAATACGTGGCAAAAATAAATAAATAAATAAAGGAATATATAAGAAATCAAGAGAGAATAAAATATTTAATAAACCAAAACTACTTGTACATTTTAAAGTTCAGGAAATTTGATATTTTTTCTGCTAAAGTTAAGAGAAGAATATTTGACGGCATTAATCTGGAATATTAATAAGAAAGAAGTAACAAGACCTGACGTTAGTTAACAACCAATCACAGATCAACAAAATAAATTCAGTTGACAATCCCTACCATAATAAATATAAACAAATATAATATAATAATATTATATAAAAATATAAATAAATCCGAGGCACGGCAATTGCTTAACAAACATTACAAGACCTGCCGAATAGGTTGTACTTGTAACGTTTTTGCACTAAGCCTAATATTTTATAAAATATCAATAAAGGAGACGTTGACAAATAGAACTGATTCAGAGCAATATTTAATTAGTACAAATCATTTAGTGACATCCCTGACGCTATATTTTAAGTACATTAAACGGCAATTTAATAGAAAAATTTTCGTTTTATGGAACTTTATGGCCTAATGGTTTCAGCATGCATTATATGCACATATGTATTTATTGGCAAATTAAACAAATACCAAATATAGACGGATTATCACGAAAAATTCTCACGGGCAGTGGCTCAGTTTGTCAAGGAGAGAGAGGACTACTGTTTTTTACCTGGGGCTATCAGTGACCCGATCTAACCCCAACAACAGACCCCAAAATACCGGGAGCATACAGCACAGATGGCGGTCTGGGGAGATGTTATCTTCGGGTACAGTTAGCGCTGTGTGTGGGTGTGTCCGAAGGACATAACAGATAAAATTACACGAAAATGACAGGTAAACTTATTTGCAAGGGAAAAATGGAAGTAATGAATCGAATTTCATTAGACTTAACCTTAAACCTCTTGAGAATGGTTTATCAAGTCAGATTGTACTAAACAGAGTAGACCGAACATAGTTACAATCTTACATAGTCCTAGCGGTCCAGCTAACAGAAGATGAACGGAATACTAAACAGTGGGAGCAACATTTTTCGGAAGATTTAACGAGAGGATACAGAACAGCGTACACTTATAATAAAATTAGAGCCGTGACTTGTTTCAGTAATTTCAAACCGGGCTTGAGTTCATTATCTATGGAAGTAATTTAGTACCGTAAGTAAGAGGACGTTGCGTACGGCTCAGGAGGTTAGATTCCAGAGGTTCATCGCCAGAAGTGGGTGAGCCTTTCACCGATTTGAGGGAATATCAATCGCTTGGGGAGACCTCATTCACTCATATTGCCTTGAGGGAACGAAGGATAAGTAATAAATTATTGAACAGTAGTAAAAAAATCTCGAGTTATTCAAATAAATATGACGGAATAATTTGAGTCGACTTCTACGTCATTGGAATCATTTCCCTACGTATATTTTACATAACCAATAATTATGAATCGCAGAGAAAATAAATTTAGGATTCATAATAATTAGGATGTCAAATGAATCACAAGGCAAAACCAGTGTGAAAGTACGCATGCTGAATTGGAGACCACCAATTTTATAATTTCTAAAAAAGAAAAAAAAAAAAAAAGCAGAAACGTCTTTTATCCACTACTCAATTCCAGTCCTTCCTTCTTGGCTCAAGCACATTACTAGCAGGAAACCAAGAGATTGTTCGCAACATTTGAGAAAGTACCAAGACTAGCAGTAGACCGCTAGAACTGTGAAATCGTTTAGTTGCCCTGAATTTTCAAAGGAGCACTTGGTAATCCTTCAGTTTATTTTACTATTACAAATTCTTGGAGAAAAGGATAAGAGATCTATAATCTTGTATTTTAAGTCTGAGAAACTCAATAGTATATGAAATTGTACATGAGAATTTAAGGTTAAACAAACATAAGAGAAGGAAAATAAAAGTCAAGTTCCTACTTTTTAATAATGTAGTACTGCTGGTTCCATGGAACGTGATATAATTCTTAAAAAATAAAATAAAATAAAGACCAAGCAGCAATAATAAAAATCCGACATCTATAAATATGAACTGATCATCGATTTGTAATGAAATTCTGTCTTTAATGTTTATTACCTGAGTAATAAAGTACTCAAGGTAATAAAGGCGGTGAATCATCTCACAAATACTTCAACGATTGAGGCCATGGAAGTTCCACGCTCTCTGTCGGACTACATAAATACAACTTACATTGATTATAAATAACATAATTTAGACACATACAGTAATGGTTTATTTAATACATTTCAATAAAAAATATTAATATTATTTTTTTTACAACCTTAAATTAATAATAAATCCTTATTAATGCTATGCATATCTGAATAAAAAATATACTAAAGTAGAATCATTGAGTCCTCGTGTTTATGAAAATAATTACGTCTTCAAATTTAATTAGTCCTAAACAGGACTAGATGCAAGTTATAAATATAGAATATTTAATAGTAACTATGATATGGGAGTCAGAATCAAACCAAAACAAATATTTCAATCGATGTTTATTCCATTGATTATCTAACTTTTAGTTTAGTTTTTGCCTAATTAATATTAGGGTAGAAATATACTATTACAAAAAAAATTATAATAGTTATAAAAATATATAACTTTTATGATAAATAACTCTGTGATGGAGAAGAAATGTGTCCCAGAGATCGAGTGTCACAAAGGAAGAATAAATTCGTATTCATCATAAGCCACGTTGGTGAGATAGTATTACATGTTATATTCTATCTGGCGCCCGAGCATTTACATACTGATCAAAGGATCAGCGAAGTATGTAATTTTTATCAAATTTGTACATTTTTAACATTTTCATATTTCAGAATATTTTAATTTTAAAATAAAATATGAAAACAACAATATAAACAGATTTTCTAAAAATATTTTTTAAACAACACAATAGGTATTTAATTTGTTGTAAGATAATCAAAAGGGAATAACAAAGATAATATAAAATTTACACAAAACAGTTGAGCCTATTAAAAAATTTGATCTATAATTGTTTTTAAAGAAAAGACAATATTAATATTCATGTTTTTAAATTCGCAAGTTTATGAAAAAAGGAAAATTTTCACTAACCAGTACATATTATCAAAACAATAAGGTATATGTATACATTACATATATTCATATAGCAACAAACTTAAATTACAAAACCCTAATAATAAAGAAAACTAGTAAATTACCTGAGATCTGATTCGAACAGTCCACGTTTTCTTCGTGAAATTCTTCCCCGGTCCCTTCTTCTGATCTCCAATCTCTGAAAGAAAAGATCAACATAAATAAAAAAAAAAAAACAATGTGTGTGTGTTTGTATAATGGTCTAGAAATTATAAAAACAACTCTCCCGAAAAAAAAATAATAAAAAATCGACGTTTGCATGCATTAAAATCACAAAATCGTACAAACTGAATTTTTTCTATCTACCAACTAGAGACCCTGACTATTGATTTCACTTTTTATAACAATTGTACTTTTTTATTTTAATATAATTTATTTAATTAATGTGGTCCTGACTTAAAATTAGGCCAATAAGTCTCTTTGGAAATGACATTTCTCGATAAAAGATTTAGAGGTAAAATTCAATTCTGTAATTTGTAGTATTATGAATTTTTGAAAAAGTAGTATATTATGGGACAAAATGATGTGAGTATTAAAAAACATAAAACCTTTTATTTAAACTCAAATGAATAAAACAATAATTAAATATTATAAATTATTTATTACGACACAATTTTAAATGATGAGGGATTACTGTTAATTGTATTATTTTTTAATAACGGTGTTTTTTTTAAATTTGAATAAATAGAAACGTGTACAACATCGTATATACGGCCTGAATGGTTATCAGGGAGGGAACTAAATTAAGCTTTAAGTTCATTCTCAGTCGAGTTGATAGGATCGTTTGTCGGCATCAAGCAACGCCGACTTATCTCTGGAAGATAAATCGAAGACGTTTTGTATTTGTCAAGGTTCAGCTGTGAACAGGGTGGGAGATAATGAGTACTAAGGGAGGTAGTAACTCCATTCCATCTGTTTCCAAGATTGATGGTATGGGAGGCGTTTAAGATTGAAAAAGACCAATTCAAAATGAATAATCGAAAAAATATATGAAATAAAGAAACAAAAAGCAAAAATCTTATGACGATCAAAGTTTTGGTTTCCAAAGTAAAACAAAAAAATAATATTAAATTTAAAGAATAAATAAAAAAATAATTTATTCTCTGATCTGAATCTCTGTTATAAATACATTGAAAAGATTTAAATTTTAGAAATTACAAGACATGAACACAACTAAAAGTTTTGCTACATACAAAAAAACAATGTTATTAATTAATAATTATCTTTCATATATATTGGTTGAAAACTAAAATAAAAATTTTTTAAGAGGTAATTGGTAAGGGGACAAATAATAATAGCGTACAGGTATTACAAATTTTATGATAAACTATTTATAATTATTATTAATACTTTTGTAATCATCTTAGATTAATTTGCAATTTACGCCTTACGTAATAAATGATTTATTACTGGCATCAGTAGAAAATAAACATTGTAATAAGTTTAATAAATAGGGATTATGACAAAAGAATTAGTCTTTAAGTTATACTGTCATTATATATAATTAGTACTGATTACCAAATTAGTAATTATTATTTTTTGAAGACAAACAGTGATTTTCGCAAAGAAAAATATTTATTTAAATTGCGAAAATTTATTGATTATTACTTAATTCTCAAGGAATAAAATATTTAAATTACCTTTAGCTTTTAAGAGAATCCATCAAAAATTTCAAAAGGTTCCACACAATTCATTTGCAAACAAAACTACTGAATTAATTAAACAGAATGACATACTAGATGACAAGGTATTTAACACAAAATACAAGAAGAAGCGGGTTATAGTCGAATAAAAGTTTCACATTTCCCTAGTAACCGACAAAAACGGCACTGGAACCGCTGGAGGCAGCGAACTAGACAACAATGGTTCCACATCAGGGGATTCCGGCTCTCCAGGAGGGGTTGTCGAACCACCAGGGTTAGGGGTGTCTGAACATAGTCACTATTATGATGCCATACATACATGACATGTATACAATGTGTGATCATTAATTGTTCATCCAAAGAACTAAATAAATGATTAGCATACAATGATTATTCGTTGTCCTTTTCGCAAAGAACTAACAGTTACTTTGAAATATTTAGTTCTTTAGGATAATGAGTATTTTGAAAACTGTTGAGCTAAACTGTGATTTTTTATTCAATTTCATTTTATTTGTAAGATCTTGGTCTCACATATCGGTGAAAAATGGATACTTCATTAGATGTAACTATGGTGAAATATATATTTTTTTACTTCTTTTTAAACGGCTAATTAATTTTTTTTTACTATGATATGATCGTATATTTAAATGTTAGATGAAAATCCCATATCTAGATCTGATCTAGCTGTGGCTCTGAGTTATTATGAATAGAGTCAGACTAAACAAACCAGAAGTGACAAGCTGTCTGATAATACAAGTGTCCCAGCTGAAACAACATTTCTGTCTGGTGTCAGCTCATTCGGCCAAAGAGATATTATGTTCACAGTATTTAGAAAGTCTTTAGACTGAAATGGAAATGAAGATCAGAAGAAGATTAATATTATCTTCTTTTTCTATTAAATTAATGTTTCTATTTGTTAAAAAAAAATAAAGTCTATTGAAATCTTTATCCATGTAGGTGAAGGGTCTCAATATCTATATTTCTTCAGTTTTATGAAAAATAGGCTGATTCTGAAAATTTCCATATTTTCTTTTTTTTCCTGTTGGATATTATTTTCTAAAATAATAATTTACTTTACTGTGCGAATTACAATCAGGAATGGTCCTGGTTCTCTAAAATATAATCATATTATATGGTTTTCATTCAAAATCAATTTTCGAAATCATTTTAAAAGTACAACATTTATTCTGAAAACAGTTGGATTCACCCATCTGATATAACAAGAAAAGAGAAAAGAAATGAAATGCTTTTTATTGGAGGAACCACTTAAAACAATGGATCAAAAGTATTTTCACAAAAAATAACAGGTTTCTTTTTTTCCAATATGCAGTAGAACCTGATGTAATGAATTACATATATTTATGTATTTTTATGGACCTTGAGGATCAGTCAATAAAACTATACTGAGGCGACAGTTTACAACACACTGTGATGGACAAATTGGTGCGTTGTATTCTGTATTATATGTACAGCCAATTGTAAGTAATGTTAATAGCTAAGAAACTCTTTGTTCTAAAAAATTGCTTTTTATTATAGAGAATGACAGCAAACAATAATGTTGTGAAAATGTCAACTCGATATAGTTATCTTATTGGCCGATCCTGGAGATCCACAAACATACATATTATTACCAGTCAAGAAAAAACGTATAAACAATAATAAACTTCCAATATTAATTAAACTCTAAAAAAATGGGAAAACGTAAACCAATTCTACGTAGCTAAACATTAAAACTTCAGATTAGATTGAAGATTTCAATAATAACAAAAATACTGTGGAAAACTGATGAAAATTTAAAATTCGGACATAGAAAAAAATAATAAAATTCAGCATGGAAATAAAAATAAGAAAACAAATTAAAAAAGTCCACAATGTTTTACAGCTGAGTTGTTAAAGAGAACAAAGTAAACTTATCAGCTGAGACATTGAACGCGATAACAGTAACGCATATCCCGGTATAGTGACCTCAAAATAAATAAAAGTGATTTATTACTATAATAGATTTTGTATGATTAATAATACAAGTTAAATAATATACGAAATACAGTCTTTAGTTTTTGTAAAAACCTTCAATTAGTACAAATAAGTCAAAAAAACTTATGTACCGATGTTAACAATAAATTTGAGAGGTACCAAGAGTTTCTCTACATGCCTGTAAAACTCCACTTTAACTGAGATCAAATTTACTAAATGTATTATAATCTACAGTTGTAAAATAGCAATAAATAAATAAAAAAATAAATAAATTAAATTACAATGATGATTTTAATATCTATGTTTATTTATTTTACATTCAATTATTAAATTAACGTTTCGTTCTTGCCTATAAATCATACGTATATTATTTTTTCATGTAATTACTTTCTTTTTTTTTATATTATTTCAATTTCTTGAGACAAGGTAATTATTTATTAAATTAAATAAAAATTCCATTTTTGTCTCAACACTTTATTTTTCAGTCCAACGTTTCGGCCATTCTAGCCATCCTCAAGGACATCTTCAATTATAATTTCTTCCTCACATTGATTTAAAGTTTCTTTTGCAGGCTATTCTGCCCAGGTCATTTTCTTTATTATAAGTTAAAAACCTATTTTATTTTAAATTTAAAATCATTAATATTTAATTTTTCTTATATAAGATTATCCACAATTAATACACTACCATATAACGTTTAACGTTTTATAAAAAGATATAAATGGTTTGTTATATGGTAGTGTATTAATTGTGGATAATCTTATATAACAAAAATTAAATATTAATGATTTTAAATTTAAAATAAAATAGGTTTTTAACTTATAATAAAGAAAATGACCTGGGCAGAATAGCCTGCAAAAACTTTAAATTAATGTGAGGAAGAAATTATATTGAAGATGTCCTTTAGGATGGCTAGAATGGCCGAAACGTCGGACTGATGAAAAATAAAGTGTTGAGACAAAAATGGATATGAATTTTTTATTTAATTTAATAAACTTTTTTTTTACTGATAAGATAATATAGTAATGTAAAATAATATAATTAATTATATATAAATATAATATAATATAAAACAATATAATTAATTGTACTCACCCTTGAACCGGAGGCCAGTCGCTAGGTGCCGGGTCGAGGAGCGGAGTGCTCGAATATCTCGCCTGCTCCCCATCCTTGTCCGATAGCTCTCGAACCGGCTGTGGGCAGAGACAGATATCACTACCTTATCATAAGCTAGACTATCATATATACTATACATATGTAAATAAATAGAAGCGAATAATATCAAATTATTACTTTTCAAAGTCAAATTTCAAATGGTTGGTCCCAACCCAATGATAAGTGAAATTTATTTTCTTACGATTAAATTCGTGAATATATAGCGCTGAAAATAATACCATAAAAATTAACGAACTGTAAAGATAAGTTAATATGAATTAAGTATGTTTTAAATAATGTATATATCATTACTATTAATATAATATATTTCATGATTGACCTGAAAAATATGTCTACAGAGATACAGAAATTTGAAAAAAAAAAAAAATTATAAGATTAAATCAACGGTGAAATAATAAAGATATGTATTAATATATAATAAACATGAGGATCGTAAGCTAATGGGGACAGGGGCTACGGTATAAATATAATAATAAATATTTTTGGAAGATTAAAAAAAAGGCAAGAATTTTCAAGTTATTAAAACAAGTTAATTATCGCTAATTTCAAGCATCTTTCTATCTAAATTCACTATTATCTTATATTTTTGGATCAAGGTAATAAACAATAAAATCTGAATATACCACACCTTAACTTAAAAAAAAAATCAATAGACCTTTAAAAATGTTCGTACATATTTTTAATAGTTTTAAGAAACAAAAAACTTTTAGAGCTACTTAATTTAGAGAAAAAATATTTAGTAAAGAGATTTCAGAATTAGGCCCGCGGTTGTAAAAAAAAATTTCACTAAATTATGTACGATCTCAATTTTTTTTTGGTCAGTTTGGAAATTCATAAAAAAACATTCCAAGGAATAAAAATGATCGCAAATCATTTAATATACTATTTTATCAAAAAATATGACTAACATAATTTGAATAAGAACCATTAATCCTGCCTTAATAAATGCCTTATCTTGGCTAGTTTAAAAAAAAATCTTTAAATAGAGGGAATGGTGTATTTTAAAATTTATAGAGACAAGAAGACAAACCATGGCAAAGATGATTTAAAAAAATAAAGGATATGGATAAACTGTAATTACAATTTTTAATAAAAATTTATATTAATAATATTAATTTTCATTACAAAAATGTATCTCTAACAGTCTTATTTTAACCTTAATTTTATTTAAATTTTTTTTTAATAAATGTGAAATTTTCAAACATAGATGAATTCAGCCTACACTTTCATCCCATATTAAATGTGCAGTAAATTTATACAATTGGTTTAAATTTAAATTCCTTTTGAGGTTTGAAAACGGCTAAGAAAGAGCACTCAAGCACAATTTATAATCCCATTCTTTTTCTAACCCCTTCTTTAATTCATGTCCTTAGCCTTTCTTCTCTTCATTTAAAAAACAAATTGTTTAATTAGTTTGTTCCCTTTTTCAATCTTTTTTTTTTTTAATCTTTGTTTTGCTATACAAAGAAATTCACTCTTACCGAGACTAAAAAACCGTAATCAGGGACGTTGAAACAACAATTTATTAGGAAAGTCAGAAGGGGCGCAATCCAAAATTTCCCAACGTTCTTTACCTGGTTTTCCAACCATATACAAATATTTTCAACTATATGGGGTGTTGATCTCGAATTGTTTAAAGCGCAGTATATAAATAACATCGAATAATGGCAATTTAAAAATTGCTCCTTAATGGTCCGAATGGGAATAAATCGAAAAGTGATATATTTTTGCATTATTTTTAGTAACTCTTTAATGAAAATATTTTATCATAATTTTAGTAGTCCATTGTAATTCTCAAATCTCACAAGTTTTTTTTTTTATGAAACGTTATCCCTTCCCATAACTCCTGTTTCCATTATTAATGGACCAACTCAGCGATTAATTACCTTAATTAATACCACACGAATCTTCGAACATTAAGATTTAAATTAAAATCATTTAAGATTTATCTTTTTTAATTATCTTTAGCTCATGATATTGCAAAGGTAAAAAAAATTGATGACTCATTGCACACTAATTTAACCTGCACGATATGTGTGCCAGTATGTCAGTTGCGTCATAGCACGCTGGTTTCTTAAACCCCTCTTGATCAAACATCTGTTTAACTGGGAGCTTTTATTAACATAAACCTCCATAAGTTAATTTGGGATGCATTTAAATGAAGCATTACGAAAATTATTCAACAGAAATAATCGGGGCTTTAGTAAGATGATTTGATTTAAAAAAATATATATATTTTAGATTAGATTTATGTTAGTTTATTTTAAACTTTAATAATACGCAATAAAAGGATTCGAAACTTCCTTTTAGAACTGGACAGTAAACTCACTAAATGAGTATTATGCAAGAAAAGTAATACAACTATAAAAATATAAAATATAAAAATATTATTAATCTCATATTGAAGTATACAATTTTAAATAATTATTTGACCATTATTAGTTCACTGAACTTAAAAATGTTTTATACTCTTTGAATATAGGTTTCATAGTATTTTAAATTTAATTTTCCTAATTACCACATTTCTGAGTTATCATTTTTCTTGTAGACCAGGGATATATATATATATATATATACTCATATCTAAAATTTTAAGTCTTTCCAAAATATATATATAAAATTCCAGACACACGACGTATTTTTAATTTACATACATATATAAAAGGAGTCTAAAAATCTTTGTTTTGTCCAGGATTGTTCTCAACAGATAAAGGGAACGTAAGTAATTCTCTAGGACTTTCTAAATTCCTTTCACAACCCTCGAGTTCTTAAATTCTTTTAAGACTCAATTATTGGATATTACATTAATATATTGAATATTCAAATCTTAAACTTCGAGATTATAGTATACATATTTTTGGTTGCATCAGCCGCGGATGGAACCAGCATTTGGGATAACCATCTAAATATGAAGTATTAAGTGGAAACGGAAACCTTCATTGGTTTGAGGAAAAAACCTGGTAGTGAATGATGTTGATTTAATAACCTGATACAACGTTGATAAAAAATCAGTATTTCATTATAAATAACATCGCCCCAAATAATAATTTAATAATGAATACTAAAATTTAAAGAAAAGTTTTAAATTCGGCTATTGAATTACTTTTATATTGTGTTTATTGAAAATTAACATAATATGAAACATGATTACTAAACATATTGTTTATATGATTTCAAAATTACACAATTACTCAAATTATAATAATAGATTATTATTAGAACTTTTGTTAGTAGACAAATTTTTAAAAGACATAATCGTTATTCATATTTAAAATGTAAACTACAAATATAAACGAATAAAGAACTAAATTAACTTTCTGTTACTTTTTAAGTCTATAATTGAAATGAGCGAACACAGACATTAACGAAACTTTCAACCTAACATATAACATTTCAGTGAAATTATGATTATGCAATTCCGAAACTTTCCCTAATTCGTCTTAACCACAACCGATATTCGGGAATTTACTTTCTTTCCTTTTTTGGAACTGATCGGGTGTAATTGGGATCCTTTTTCTAGAAACCGATAGATCTCATAATTGCACTAATGGAAACACTCTCGGTAAAATTATGAGTATAAATACATAATCTTTAACCCGATCTACCGTTCAAGTGGATGCAACAAAATTAAAACAATATATTAAAATATGCAGCGCCATTATCTTTTAGACAGGACAAAAGATTTGTGACCTTATATATGTTCACGTTTATTTAAACATAAAATATATTCTAAATAAGAAAACTCCTTCTAAAAGTTTTTTTTTTTTTAGATAATAAACCATAAAACAAGTGACAGAGTCGAGAAACTGGAAAACACAGTTACATTTTGATATACCTCATTAGAGTCTTGAAAAGCATATAAAAATTATTGGATGATTTTTGGATTTCTAATTGCTTTTTTAAAAAAAGATTTTTGTCCATATTGTAATGCCGTTTTACAGATACAAGGTATTGATTCTTAGCCACTGATACATTAAACATTTTTTACATTCCTTCTTGTAAATAAATAAAATGAAGATTAGCAAGACATATAACCTTGATCGAAGCATGGTGGATCGAAATCTACAGCCCAGAGAAACCAAACCCTTCAGGTCCATTATGAACTTATTCTTGTTTCCTTTTCTTTCGCCTTCAGGATCCTTTTCGGAGACAGGGCACATTACGACCATCACGCAAGGTCTGCCCAAGATGATCTGGGGAGAATGACCGCGGGGTCCTTTGTAATTAACGACTATTCTTGAAGAGGACGAACACACCATAATGAACCCTTGTCTCCTAGAGTCCTTGAACTCAGGCTGTCCGTGAACATGTTTCTTATTAATCACATAGGTGTTGAAGAATCCTTCGATAGTTCAAGTGTGGATTGTTCCCGAAGGTTAAGTATGAAAATGAACCATAAGTATTGAAAGGGGTGGAGATAGTGGAATAGTGGAGAAGGTTGGATATTTGAATTCCTGAAGTCAAATAGTTCAGTGTCTTTCAAAACTTTCTTGTAGTTCGAATGTAAATCACATATGCTCTTTTATTTCAATAATTAATATCGAAGCCAATAAGTTGTTATGGTATCATTCTTAGACCCTTAGCATTATTCATCTTACAATCGAATATTAATGTCTTCTAAATTTTATGGTTCTGGTTATAGCTTTTGCATAATGTCGAATAACTTCAGTGACACTTCTTATACATATAGAAAAAGAACAAAACGAAGAGCAACATTTTATGAATATCATGGAATCTTCTATTCCTACTCGGGCAACTACTCATCAATTGAGAGCTACTAGACTTGTGTACGTCGTTAGTAGAGTAATAGTTTCGATAATATTTACCAAAATAAATTCACAAAATTTTCATTTCGTTATTTGGAAAAAAAATTTCTTTTTTTTAAAACTGTATCTTGGGAACGTCAACAACTCTATTAGGACTCATTTTTAAAAGCATATTTACACTATTTATTAAATGATAAAATAGGGCACCATTTTCTACCTAACTATGGTTAGCTTCAACTCGGGTAGTTATTCAAAAGTAACTATAACTAGTTTTAATTAATCAAAACTAGTATGATTTTTTTTTTCTCCCCTGAACTAAAAGGGGTAAACGAAAAGAAACTGAATACTGCATTGCCTGGAATCGGCCTCTAAAATGCACATATCCACCGTGGGCCGATGCGAGATCTCGCAGAGGATGTTGCTCAATACTCAGCCAAGGATAACATCGGGCCCAGGCCGTGTAGGAGGTGGTGCTACCGCAATAGCTGGAACAGAGCAAGGGAGTGAACAAACTCTCCTCGTGTCGACCTTGCTCGCTCACCTTTCGCGCCATTTTTCCGCCTCGTTCCCGCCTCTCTAACTGTTCTGGCGGGAATAGCGTTCAGCTCTTCACAGTGTAATTGAGCCGCCGCGGGCGATGTGCTTCGGGTCTTCGTGGAATGGAATATAGCAGCATAACGGGCTATAAATGGACCTTTCACTGATCTCGTGGAAGCGTGAGGTTTTAGGAAGAGAAATCTAAGTCAATGTATGAAATAAAAAGATTCATTCAAGGGGTAAGAAAAAATGAATGAAAACTAAATTGATAAGAGAAATGTCCGATACCATTATACGCTATCTACTAAGGCTGTGTTTCTCATTAAGTTATGTCGAACACACAGTTGTATTAATCATGGAATAATTTTTCAATTATTTGTAATTACAAATAATTGATGAATTATAATAATTCAATAATTTTGATCTTGCAGACTAATGATGTTTACATTTTAGAGTTTGAATGTTTGGTTACAAGATATTCAATATTCCAACAAATTTTAAGTAAATTGATTTTTCTGAAATATAACTTTATTTACTCCACCTCCCTTTTTTATTATTTTTTTATTTCATAATTTTTTAATATTTAAATATTGGAATTAGATTTTTAAAATATGTAATAATGTAAGATAACTCCACATGAATATATTATTTATCCTCGACAGCTATAAAAATAGATTAGAAAAAAAAATCAATGTTAATACAAATAACATGGATAAAAAATATAAACAAAAAGGAATATATTGTTTAACCGCTATAAACCGCTGTTGAAAAAAATCTTATAAAAAATAAAATAAAGTAAATATAAATAAAAAAGTAATAAAGTGAAGTCAATGTTTTAAAGATGGGTAGCAGACGTCAATGATTACTTATACTAATGACATTGAACAGTATGTGACACTAAACATGCCTCATATCGTTAAGTAGAGACATAATCAATGAACTTTTTTTCAACACTTAGAAAAGAAAAAACTTCATTTGATTTGTCAGCGTCATGTTCGTTCAAGACAAACCCAGGCCTTGGCCTGACACTGACACTTTCATGACTTTTAATTAATGTTTTACAAAGGAAAAACCAAGAAAACATGATTCCTGGAAGTAAATAACGGGGAATACCAGAGAGCTGTGCAATTATCCTTGTGAAATTCCTCTATTTAGAGAGGTAGCCCATAGGGTTCTATTTTATAGTGTCTTTACGGCTATTAAAAACAACAAACAATTTTAATCATTAATATTTGACCTAAATATGTAGCATTAAAAAATATATATACATATACAAATCTAAGCCAGAGCCAGAGAAATTTGGGAACGACTCGAAGATTCGACATTGGGAATTAAAATAAATCTCGAATCCGGTTTTGGTGAAGACATCTGTAAATGAAAAGAAAATTAATTATGTAAAACCTGAGGGATTTCTCCGTCTTAACCTAGAGACCTGAATCCACATCGCATTATCATAAAGTACTCTGGAAGGAAGCCTAGGGAAGGAAGAGTTCAAGAAAGTTTTAATGTTGTCAAGTTGTATTCATCTATCAAACTTTAAATAATCTTTAAGACACAAACGACTTGTTTAAAAAGATAAAACATTTGTTCATCGCCTCATTAAACTGAGTTTATAATTCATAAAATTTTATAAGCACTTATAATAAGCTAATTTATATTTTAATAGTTTTTCTTCTATTTAAGTTTGAGTAAGAGATCACTATATATATAAACTCATAAAATAATATAAGCTATTCCAATTAATTTATTTATCAGCTCTAAAACTCTAATAGTATATAAAGTCATAGCCTATGAAGGGACCAAAAATGATTAACTGGTTCTTAAAAAATTAAATATAGCATGTTTGAAATAAATTCAATTTAAATTTAAATACTAAAATGTTTCTAATTAATTTTTATGCTAAGAGGTTTTTTTATTCAGCATATTTACTTGTAGTTTGTAAGCTGTAAAAAATTAGAAATTGGTGCAATGTTAATTATTACTTTAAATTTAATTTAATTAACCGCAAGTGACATTTTAAGGAATTAATGACTTATTATAAACAACATGGGAGTGGGTGGCAGTCATAAGGCGCTAAGCTACTAACTCCAAGGGACCTGGGTTCGAATTCAGCTGTGGCAGATAATTGTTTATTCTGTGAGTCAACCCTGTGGGTTCTGGAGCCCTTTATTATGGTTGTTGGATACAACTTTATTATGGATGTTTGATTTTTCAGTAGAAATAATTTTTAGATATTAAAACAAAGGGGAAAAAAAGGAAAAAAATTACCACAGAAAAAAAAACAAAAAAAAACAGAAGCTTGAAATAAGAGAAAAATAAAATAGATTATTATAAGAGTTGTTATAAAATATTGTATGCATGTATGTTGTATAATTATATTGTTGGTTAACAAATGAAATACACTAGTTAAAATAATGAAGTTTTGAGATATTTTATCAATTAACTTCTTTGTAGCTAATTCTTTTTAACATTTTAAACTGGAAAAACTAAATAACTCAAAACTAGAAAATTCTGACTTTGTTGTGTCGTACATATGTTTCACTTGTAAGCCGGCGATAAATAAATAGACTTTAATATTGTGACTGGAGTCAGAAGGAAACGTTTTCAAATTCCAAATAAAAAAAGGTCAAAATATTACAGAAATGTGGGATACATATAGAATAAAACTGTGATAACTTTTTGTAATATACTTTCGTATTTGAAAATGTGGGTTTACTGTGGTCCAAAAGATTTTTTGCATAATTGAAATTCCTTATTTCGAATGGTTTAATTTTTACGCCTGCTAAGAGCTGTTAGTTTGGATTTCTATTGAATAACATCAACTTCGAAAACACATAACTATTAGACAAGAAAAACATTTACTGAAAATACGCTATAATCAAAATTAATAACAAAATACATTTCTTACACAGACCTACAGATTAATGCCATTGTCGATGTTAGCCAGTAATATCATAGAGAAGATATTAAATTCCAAACCTTACCTTTTCAAATTTTTCTGAAACTTCCAAATAATTTTAATATGTGCGGGGGCTTAATGTTATGAGTACATTAAAATAAACGAAAAAGAAAAAAATATAAACCTTACAACAACGGAGACATGTTGAACGAGGAATGTGCAAAAAGCTACAGATCTAAGAAGCATGCATGCCAATGTTGCCATAAAACCAATCACAAACGGCATATATCGTTATTTTCATCATAAACTAATAAGTTTGAAAAAACAAAACAAAAAAAAAACTTGAACTGAATAGAATAATGATGATAAAATAAAATAAAAACAGGTATGAGAACAAAATATTTGAGAAATAAACTTTAATCTGGAGAGTTACTCACCACAGTATCCAAAAGCAGCATACCTAAAACATGCACTTTTTTTTTAACATTAGACATGCGCTTTTCCCAACAAGGGGAAATCAGCTTGGTGAAAGAAAAAAAAAATAATCAAAAGAAAAGAAAAGAAAAAACTATACAGAGAAAGAAATTTTTATTCTGAACAAATTTCTGTCCAAAAATCCATATTCTTATTCGAACACTTGAATATAATGTTAAAATATTCACAAGACACACATTATGATTAGAACAAGCTCATTGGATGTCAGTGTGTTGAGTGTGAGGTGTGGTATAGGGCCGGGTACTGCGGCTAGAAAATCCTCACAACCCAATCCAGTACAATCCAAGCTGTCATATAAATTAATTGCATTGTCAAATGAGGTTAATTGGGCACTACACGATAAATTTCGGCATTAAATATTTTATTAGAATAAAAAACGTTCGAAGACGTTACACAATTTACTAAAAAGATATGTTTGATTGTCATTATGATTAGTCTATAATTAAAATCATTTGCATTTAAATATTCAAATGTTTATCGAAAAAATACGGCATATTCTGCGAATCTTTATTTATGGAATACTGTCAAAATTTATTTAAGTAAGAGATCATTTATAGAAAATTTGTACTGGAACATTGTCGAGTTACGCTAACGAAAGCACTTTAAAAAAAAAAAATATATATATAACTAAAATAAAAATTTGGAATTGAATTGACATGAGCGATTTTATAGAATGCGACCTTAAACAGAAGTATAATCATAGAAGCTACGAACTGAGAAAGTTCTCAAATCTCAAAATCACTACGTTTCTGAAAAATCCCCAAATTTTCGAGATCATGCTAACATTACCTATAGAATATCTTTACTAATTTGTTAATAGCAATTAGAATTATTTATATCTACTGACTAGCATTCGAAAACAATGCATTACATATTACAGCATATCAAATACCCTACAAACCTACATTCCATACAAATATCAAAGAGTTTCATAGTAAATAGAATTACTTATTTTAAAAATGGAAGGATTATTGCATATATATATATTTTGATATTGAAATGGATATGTTATAAAGATATTTTTATGTATTCTCAAGGTATTAGTGAATGGATGTTATTGATGCCACTTCAAATGACATTTGGCGAATGACGATGATTTCCATCGAGGGAACATTATCATCATAAACTATAATGAATGTCTGATTAGATGTTCATTAAATGTTGGTGAAAAGAGTTGATCGTAAGGTTTTTTATTATTTTAATTCAGAAAATTATGGCGGATGACTAAATAAAATAATGGATTATTTCAACCATCGGATAACAAAAGGCAAGGTAAAAAATAGTCTGGTTCGGATGATGTATTTTTTCAGGACTTCCTGTGGGAAAAATCAGGGCGGCGGTGAATCACCTGGCCGGAAATTAGGTTGTTAGTTACAGTTCCGATTTTCCACAGCCTTTTTATTAAACCGATCCTACCCGATATAAAAACGACAACTTTTCCCCTAATGTTAGATTTGGCAGGGAGTCTCTAATAGGGTAAGATTTCGCAATATCACGTACGCTTAACATAGTGATAATTTAACAAGTTGAATTAAAAGCGATTCGAATTAATGCTATGTTAAGATCATTCTCGGAGGACCGTACCCTATGTGTATAGATCACATAAACAATTGAATAAATACCTTCCAGACGTAGGAAAATCTGAAGATTGCCAGCATCTGCAACGTTAGCAGCCATGTGTCCGGCGTTGGCCAAGCAATTGATATCGAAATGGATAAAAAAAGTATTTCTTAATTTTGAAAGGTGTAACCGGTCGAGCGAGTTGGATAGTCCAGGCTTGAGCAATGAGCTCTGATTGATTTAGTTCTCAAGGAGCCAAAGTCTCGGTGAAGGAATGAGTCCAAAGATTCGAAGAGGATCCATGAATCAGTGGCATAGCGTAGTGGGGGCATGGAGTATGGGAAATTTATGCCCCTCGGAGGCACTTTTAGGGGGTGGAATTCACAATAAATAAAAATTTGAACGTTTTCGATTTACGACTTTTTTATTTGTAAGCAGTACAATACACGATAAATATGATTTTTGTAGCTAAAAAGTTCTTTAGAATCACTATGCATTTTAGTCTTCTAAATTAAAATACATAAACAAGGGGACGAAAAAAATTTCCCCCGTCCAGGCGACTAACACCCACGCTACACTACTTCCATGACTGGAATGATTCGAAAGCGAACGATCGGCTGGTACAATATTGACCCGGTAATTTGACGCAGTTCTTCATTTTTTGAAGATTATTTTACCAAAAGTTTTGGTCCAATAAAAGGCAGTATCCATTCTTGAGGAATTGGACATTCTGCAGATAACGGAAAAACTACGATAGATTTACCTAAATCAAAAAGAGAATATAACAACCATATATGAAAAGTTGCTCTCAAAGTTTGAAAATACTTAATAGAACAATAAATCCTGTCATTATACCCGGAAAAGAAAGAAATTGAAACATAAAATTACTCCTTTAAAAATCCTTCGGAAATTTTATTATTAAAAACTACTTTCATCACGTTCATAAAATATTAATTGTTTTAGTAAAATGTAATATTCCATACAAAGTATATTTACTCACCCAACTAAAAATTATTTTAACAATTAAAACATTAACACCGTGTAAAGTGCATAATATTTTATTAAATTGAGCGATATATTTTTTTATTAACTAATACAGAAAATAAAAAATCAAACATTGATAAATTGTTTTAACAAAAAACACTAGATACTTTAATATAAAACTAAGCATAAACTGAAATCTACGAATCTAAGTAATATTGTTTAAATCAATATGCATATAAATTAACAAAGCATTTAGAAAAAAAAAAGTTTGACAACAAATTATGTTGAAATAATGATTGATTGGTAATCACTTCATATAAATTTAAATCAAATATTTATTTCACGTCCGAATACTACTGAAGGTTTATAATACATAAAAACCATATGTATAAAAATGGTTTCCTACTTATACTTTTTATAACACCATCAGAATCATCAATTCTGTAAAATTATTTTATTTTTTAATTACTACATTATTATCGTTATTATTATATAAATATAGTACGTTTCGGTTGGTATACCGTTCAAAATTTATCTAATTTTTGAAAGACAATAGAATAATTTTTAATAAATATTTTACTCGATATATTTATAAATGTTTTACTTATTCGATAGCCTACTTTTATATTATAAAATTTTGTTAAATCTCGAATAGTTTCTTCTTACGATTAAACTCTATCATAACTTTCAAACAATAAATTAAGTTTATTAAATGCAAATGTCTTTTTCATTGTAATTTTTAAAATATAAAAAATATCGAATACCCGGCCCTATGGGATAAAAGTATAAATGATTAAATAGAAAGCCAACAGCAAACAACTTATCCTCTAATTATTGTGCAGTCAGTAAAGAGTAATAATTCGTTTAGGTCACTATGTACACTGAAGAAATGAAACACAATGATTACACATTCCATAAAAATATATCATGTTGAATCAAATATATATTATATATATAAATACTTGATACACAAATGGATGTAGGTATATGCATACGAGCTAACACAAATATGTACAGATAAATTGTCACTTCAATCATATACCAGTATATATATATAATTATAAATTGGGAACACCATTTAGAAGAACTAAGTTTTCTTTTTCTTTCTTTTTTTTTTTTTAGATAAGACAGATTTTTATACTACTATGAAAGAATATTTATAACATATATGTATATACATATATATATATATAATTTTTGTTCTAATTAATAGGACTACATAGGTAATTAAAAGATATATTTTGAGCTTTTATACCTTCCTACTGAGTTAAATATTCTGAACCATTGGATCATAATGTGAACTTCATTAAATATTCCCATTTCGTTTGAACAATAACAATCAATATAAACATTGCAACAATCAGTATTAACACTATATTTATAACACCATTACCAAAACCTTTCATTAATAATCCAAAACGACTAAAATGTTACTTAATTGATTATTTTAAAAAATACTGTCCTTTAATAGACACACAGTTTAGAATCTGAATTTACTCAACCTCGATGAGGTAGTTAATTAAATACAAAGACAATTAATTAGGAACGTAAAGCTTATCTTGAGCTTTAACTAGAACCATAACAGTTGGGGGGGATACAACAGGTGCAATTATTATTTAAATCTACATTTTGTGCGAATAATTGGTCACGAAGGTTCAATTCCGAAGGTGGCTAGGATGACAATATGAAAACTACTAAAAATCACTAAATTTTTTTTTTGTTTTATGAATTTAAAAACATGTTCCTACACAAAAAAGATAACCCGAGATCAATTTAAATACTTAAAATATAAATATATTTTTTGTTTTGGTATAGTCTTTTTAAATTTTTTTTAAACTTTTTTTTTCTTGTTGAAAATTTTAATAAACTATTAAAGTTTGAGTATTGAAGAGGGCAAAGGTGCAGAAGGGTGTATGTGTGATTCCGGCGGCAGACAGCTGAAGTTTGTTGTTTGTGGTTTGATGGTGTTAGATGTAGTATACCCATCCTTGCTGGAGGCGATCCTTCTTTGTCTGGCAAGGCATGTGGAACAATAAGAAAATTTTATCAGACATTTCGCCAAACGATTCGGCGAACATCTTTAGGGCCAAGCAATCTTATATTTATATACTAATATTGCGTGTCAGAATGTGAAAGAGGCTTAAAAGCATAAACAAATTTAGTGTAAGGGGCGCCAAGCTAATTCATTGATTTTAATGAAGTACTATATATAAGAAACAATTATCTAACTAATATTTTGTATAAGCCATTATAAAAATTATAATGAAATATTTAGAATTCTAGTGTTTATGAAATTACCGGTGATTGGATAATAGTCACCTAAGTGGGTTTAAGTGAAAACCATCGACTTTAAAAAAAAAAATTAATTTTTGTTATATTTATAATTATTTAATTTTATAATTTATTTCATAATTATAGGAACAATGATACGTAAGTAAGCCATTGCTCTGCTGTTTTTTTATTTGCTAAATGTAACTCTTAACGACGGAAATGCCTCGTTTTTAAAATAAGTAATTGTCCAGAGTGTCCAGACAAAACAAATATTTATTGCTCTACAATAGTGCGCCTCAAACTCCTTCAACATCTAGCTTCGATAAAAAAGAGATGGTATAAACAGATGGAAGGACTCCTGAGGATACAGATGCCTGGAAGGTAGGAGTGGATTGGGCCCAAGGCCAATAGAGGCGCCACCTGCCTCCTTCCGGCCGAAGATTGCTTGACCCTGCTGTACATAATGTCATCGGCATACTACATGGGATCTACATAATGCATAATTGCACCACATGCAAGGATATGCAGCACGAATCACTACATCTTCCATTCATTGCTAAAAGATTCACACATGCAGGCCATGTTCACAATGCCTTCAAAGGCCCAGTAATTAGGCGATCTTGGTAGAATATCTTGTGCGCAAAACTGTCGATTTAATTCAATGTTACGCAATTTAACATTGGAACAAGATGTAACCGCTAATTCGGCTTTCAGGCAACCAATCACGAGCCACGGCATGCAAACGAAACTACATTGGCGCATCACTGTAACGCTGCGCATCTAAATTTTAAATTTCAAATAAAAATTATACTCTAAGGATTATATCTTACAACTTGAACAAGATAAACACAATCGAAATACCTTTAAAACAGATTGTTGCGGTATGTTACACGTCACCATACACAAAAAAAAAATCATTTAATTATCAAAGGTAATCTACAGTGCTTGTTTTCAAATTTGCAATACGCAAGTGTCAGGTCTACAGTTGTAAAGGGAGGGATCATCTCGTCAATAGCGAGAATTATGTTGGAAGGTGTCAACAGTATGGGAGGTAAGATGATAGGAGAAATATACAGGCGTCTTTCAACAAATGTCTTAAATAGAGGAATGAAGTTATAAGAGATAAATATATATATTTTTTAATTCGGGGTCTACATATCAAAAATCAACAAAATGTAAACTTTGTCGAATAAATTCTAAATAACAAACAGAAAAGGTAAGGTATGAAGAACGATCACAAGTGAAAAAAATTCATAAAAAAAAAAATATCGACAAAAGAAACTACTGATGATGGTGAACTGATAAGAGATTGAAAAAAAAATAATAAAAAGGATCATAATATGACAAAAAACAAAAGTATAGTTTTTGTTGCGTAAGAATTGAACTAATCGAATATAATGTTACGAGAGCAGCTATTGGTCATCGGTTAAAAGACTATGAAGAGCACATCAAGTTGGCAACACGATAAAAATAGTCATTTTATCCTTGGTCATGCAATGTAAATATTATGTTGGGATAAACTTTTTCTGAAAATAAAGTAGATATGAACTAGAAATAATCTTTATCGAGTTACTTCGTACAAAAAGTATGATGTAAGATGAACTAACAGAAATATAAGACATGGTGAATAACCAAGTATTGAGTTTACACTAAGTATCGAGATTGAAGAACAGAATGGGAAGTGCCATAGATTAATAACTACTGAATTATTCTGTAGCGAATCACCACCAGCACTTGAAGGGACTCAATATCCGGAGAGAGGTTCTTCAACAACCGCGACCCTAAACCCATCCGGCCCGGAGGACCCTCGCACTAACAGGGGAGGCTTTATTTAAAACTGGTCGTATCCGGGAGGGGCAGCTGTTCTCGACTGATCAGTCTTTTGTTAGGCCCAGACCGTATGAAGGGTCTGCTATTGTGATTTTAGTGAGAGTGATAATGTGGAAACATCAAATGTTATATTTCGTTCGAGTGGTCGATATCTTCCACATTACACCGTTTAAATCAGGGATAATGAGAAAATGGGTAACCCATCCATCACTGGCTGCTCTCGCGACATAAAGGAAGACTACAAGACTTACCGTAGGCGGCGCGGTCCTGGAGGTTTCGGGGGTAGGAGGTCTCAGCATCGGCCCTGGGCTCGTTCGCCTTGACCATGGTGTGTTCCTGAAAAAGGAATTAAGAATTAAAATAATTTTGATTAAATAAAATAAAAAAAGGGAATCACTACTAGCCACCATCCAGTATATAATATATATATTATAGAACTCTTGACATTTTCACCAAATGAATATAATAATTATAAACCGATTGATTTATTATAATAAAAAAATGGCATAAATATCTTACTTAAATTATACCATAACATACATTACACTCCATGTTTATGAAGTGAAAACTGTAGCTAAAAATAAGGTCAGTTCTCTATATCTCTAGTTAAACAAGTACTCGGCTTTTAAATATTTATAGATCAATTAAGACGCCAATTAACAAGTTATATAAAGTAGAGTAAAGGGGTAATATAGTAAAATAAGCATTAATTATGAGATTTTGAAATACTAAGCACAACTTAGGAACATGGCAAAGACAAAGAGAAACGGCCAGCTTTCTATCTCTATATAATTTCTCTAACTAAACTAGACCAACATTTTCCAACCATAAAACTTGTCATTTTGAGACCATTTAAGGCTCAACATGGACAGGTACTTAGTTCTAAAAATAAACATCCCCTAAAACGGTAAAATTGCCTCTCGTGTAAAATGTTATTAGTCCGTACTCCTCCTTCAGAATGTCCTAAATTTGTACGTTAAACCCCATTAAAAAAAAAAAAATAATTTAAGGATAACTAGGTGAATATAAAAAAAAAAAATAGAAATTCATTCTTCGAAATTAAAAGTGAATGATCCATTTGAAACGATCACAATAGAAAAAAAACTTTTGTTCAAAAAAACTTGTTTTTTTTAACAAGAATAAAAAAAGTAATCGTTGGATAAAATAATGGAGCTTGCTATCTCTAGATCTAATGTTTATGGTCTTTATCTACCTTTGAAATATTCCAGAAATTTTGGTCATATCGTCATTAATCATACTTCCCTATAATCATGGTTATGTTGTTATAAATGCATTGGTCTAACAAAAAAGTTATCAATCCATTAGACCTAAAGCATTAATCGAGACCAGAATTCGAACTCTACGTGATAAGGAATTCATTAACAATAATGACTCCCCTAAGGTATGTATACTTAGGCTCCAGACTACTTGATATTGCCTTAATTATTTTAGCATGCAATGACCTCTTCTTATAATTCTTCAATCTGAAGCTAGTCTCTCTTGAGTGACGCCCTAGTTTTTTTTTTTAAACAGACAAAAAGAATAGTGAGGAAGCCAGGAGAGAGCGAGCAGAGAAAATCAGAGCCTACCGCTGAGAGAAACCTATTGGAAGTTGCTTCGACAAAAGGTCTTTGTTAGATTGGTCTTGTCTGTGTCGCATACGGGCTGCGAGTTGATGGTTGACCCACACAAGAGGACGGGCCGTGCGATTTTCAACGGTGATTACGGGGATTAATAGGATAAAGGAGTGACCGTATGACTCACGGTTCGGGAATCATAGTGAACAACATAACCAATAAGCGAAAAACGTTTTAAGAAAGACATGGCTTGATCCGGAATGATGTAAATTATAAATAGAAAAAAAAAATATCATAACTCCAAACTTAAAATTTTTATAATAATACAGGTAATTGTTTAAAATCCAATATTTGAAAATGAAATGAATTATATTTAACTTGAAATATTCGATAATGGCTCATCTTCAAAAATTTTAATTTTCAGGAAACTTAAAAAACGAATATCTGTTGACTTTCTTTTATTCTATAATTACTGCCCTGTGTTGTTATGAAATAGCAAATATCTCATGGCCATTAAACATTGGGTCATATTAAGAGAATACATAAACAAAAGCGAACCATGATCAAAAATAATGTTAAATTATTAATCAACAAACATATTTTGTATTTCTGTAATATAAGAATTTTTTTATCAAATCAAATAAATTTTATTTCATAACAATAATAAAATTTATAAAAATAATACCAGTTTCATAAAGTTTAATGTCGAACATTCCAATTCAGTAGCCCTAAGCAATTATTCAATATAAATATTTATATTTTTTTTGTTACTAACTGATTTTTTTTTTTCACTTTCTCATAAATAACAAAAATATTATCAGTAAATCTTCATTCTTAATACTAATTCAAAATAATAGAATAACATATTTGTGGCGCTTCAAAACATTGTAAATAAACAGTGCAAAAGTAAACTTTCACACATAATTATGTTATTAATTAAACCAATAATACAAAATAAATGGCACAAATGGATTTAAAAAAGACTAGCCATCTTTTGTTTGTCCTTTTAGGGAATACGAGAAAAAACAGACGGTCTATTTATAGCTATTCCTAAAAATAACAAACTTCTCACAAGGGTGGGAAAGTTTGAACCATGATGTAATAAACGACTAAGTTGGTTTATATATCAGGCGCATTAAAAATAAATAAAATGAAGATTTGTGCTGCTCTGTATTATTTTATAAGGAGTGGAACTTTTAAGAAATAATTAGATTCTCAACTAGGTTATTTAAAATTAATTTTGTTCAATTAGGTATACAATTTTGTTACATTGTTTTAAAAAACTTTGAATTAACTGCTTAAAAAAAATTTATAGACACTCGTTAAATTAATAGCGTTTTTTCTTTTTTGTTTTTTATAGCATCACTAAATAAATGAAGTGTCATACTATATAGCATTACTAACATCACACAACCAACTAACTACTATCTATTACATAAAAACTACCCCCAGTTACATAATATGAAACTAATAAAAAATTCCAGTCTAATGAGCACAATATGGTGGACTAAAAAAGCTTAAAACATAAAACTCTTCCGTTCTGAAAGACCTTTGCCGCATTTAGTGTAACTGGCGTTTGATCTCCATTAAAATCTCTCTCAGATATTTTCATTTAAAACTCTTTTAATATATATTTTTTTCGTTTACATATAACAATTTTTACTCCAAGCGTTTCCTTGTAAAACGCTTTTAAATTAAAATGATATGTTTTTCGATTAATCGAAAATACTTTTGGCCACTAAACATTTTAGAGTTTTGCTTTAAATCTTTCATGTCTAGATGATTAATAATCAATATATTCCTGTATAAATAAATGCGAAAAAAAGTTAACTCTAAAATTAAAAAGTAGTGGGATTTTTTTTTAATTAGCTAATAATTTGCTTACGATACTATTGAATAAATAAATAATTATTAACCGAGTAATAAAATATCCATTACCCTAATTGAGAAGTTAACTGTTTCAAGTGAGTTGGTCTTCTGATTACATGGTTCTGCAAGTAATCACGGATAACGATAAAGGCATATTACATAGACGATGTCTAATGGTCTTAGATTGTTCCAATATTGCCCTAATTATTTTTATTACTATGTCATTCCTGTCATTCAAATTGTAATTTGTATTCATCAAATCAATACTGAATAGGAAAGCATTTGCTGTAATATTGAAGAGTTGTTCGGCATGATATGGTTTTCGATTTTTTTCTTAATGAACATAATAATTTTACTATATTCTTAATAAACCATTTTTCATCTCAAGCTTTTATGAATAAGTTTCAAATTGATACGACATATTAGGAGTATTTTATTACAAGTTAATATATTAAAGTTTAGAAAACAATTATTAAAAAATTTAAATGGGGTCATATCACGTAGATAACCTTATTGTTTATCAATAATGTTGATTTAAAATATCTATTTTAATCCTCCCCCCAAAATAAAATCAATTATAATTTAATATTGTAATTTTTTTTTCTAATTATAAGAAAATCGGAAGTTTTTGGAGAAAGTTTAAGAATTTTTTGAAAGGAATCGTTCGAATCCGAACCGTGGGAATTATTGTGGATAATACACGAACTAAATTTATACCTCACTCGAGTTAGAAAAGGTTAATAATCGTTAGCGTCCTAGTTAGAATAGATAAAAACGTTAAAAACCACAAAAAAAATTATAAATTCTTCATTGAACACATTGGAGCGTTATTTAGTTAAACAAATAAATAAATTTAAATACAACAATCAAATAATGAAGATGAAAATAAAAATTGAAATAACTAATTATTATAGTGATTAAGAAAAAAAATTCTTTTAAGCATAAATTACTACAATATATAAAATATTTTAAGAAGGGATTATTCTTTTACAGAAGTTATTTATTAACTGGTTAATATGATGATAAATCCGGGAGGAATAGTATACAGCTAAATTTTATGTCGCATAAATAAAATAATACTTAATAATAATAATAATAATAATAATAATAAATAAAAATAAATACTTTCAAGTAACTATTTTCTTAAGATACACGAACAAAATTAATAAATAAAATTACTAATAAAAAATAATACAATTGTAATTATATTACAAAGACCTGATTAGCCCCAGTATCTGGGAACTGAAAGCAGGAACATTGAGAACTACTGGTACCTTCTGTGTACAGCTTTCCATAAGACTTAGTTAAATGTTCTAATGTAACCAAATAGACTGCGAAACCACTTTATTTACTACGGCATTCCAACTATTCAGTGCACTTTCACCAGATATAAAGAGGAACGGACTGAGAAAATACGTTAAAACGCTTTCTGACCAATCCGGAGCAGCATTCCTAACCACAGATGGTGAACTGCCATACTCGTACCGACGAATCATCCTTCGGCAGCTCCAGAAGAGGCCTTGAAGGTTCTCCAGGACATTCAGTAGTGGACAGTTATTAAAGAGAAAGCTGTAATGAGCTGACTCAGAACGGACAGGTGCTGGCTATGGTTGTGTAACCAAGGCCTCTTTAGTTAATGGTGTCTTCAGCCTCCTTTTTGCCATCCGATTCCGCCCCCATCATCAACTACTATTCACATTAGTAGAACCATTTCCTTATAAATATTTTTAGGGTGTCTGATTATCGATAAAATGTATTTTAAAGGTGTAAAAGTAATGACCAGATGTAATCACAATAGCTTCCTGGGTTGAATAAAAGTAATATAATTCATAATTCAGCTAGCAACATAAAGAAAAATATTGTTATTATATATACTGATGTTACATACTTTTTAAAACTAGTAAAAAATCATTCAAAAAGTTTTTATCGAGATTACAGTGAACAGAATACCGAACACATACTCCAAGCAAGCAAGGAGACTGAGGAAAAACTCCAAAATCCTGACTTGGCCATTAAGGGATGAACGCCGAAGAAAATTACAGTTAATTGTTTTATTGTAGGAAACTTGCACCAAGGATTTTTAAAAATGCACTCTTGTTCAAATAAAACTTCAGGATTTTATGACTACTATTGTAAGGCCGTGACAAAAACGTACTAAGAGCATAGTACACTATTAGCGGTATTATACGCACAAATATATATATATATATATATATATATATATAAAAGCTTGTTTGCAGGATTCTTTATTCAGGATGTCATATTAATAGAAAATTTATTATTAACTAACTATTTACCAGATATTTGTAAAAAAAAAAAAAAAAAATCTGCTTTTTTATTTATTATTTTGTTTATTAATACATACTTGTTTTTTAAATATCTTATTGTAAATTATTTGATTTTTATTTTACACAAACGAGTATTTATAAACATCAAGTTTGAAATTTCAGTACTTTATTTTATTTAAAATGTTATTTTTTATAATGGTATTTTGACACTCAAATGTTCATTGTAATTATTCTTAGAGGACAAGGCGTCTCGGAATAAAACCACTTTTCATTTTATTTCACAGTGATGAAGACTTTTAGGCGGCATGGTGGATAAAAATCTTTAAAAAATTCTGTTTAATTTATCATCACTACCTATCTAATTGTTATTTATGGGGTGGTGAGAGGAGGGGTACTTGATATTTACACCTGTAAATATTCTTTCTTTCACGGTTAAAACCAACAAATGAAGAGAAGGTTATATGACAGGATATGAATTTGATCAATGAATAATTATTTTTTAATTTACTCCTCAGTTTTTAAAAATCTACTTTCTATTTAATGTTTTCCGTTTTCTAAGAGGTAAGATAATTAAAATATTCAATAAACAGTAAATAAATTATTACAACAGATATAACTTTTATACTTGAAAATAGAAAAAAAAAAAAGAAAAGACTTACAGGAATTTATAGTTCCATCCCAACCTTCCTCTCTATCTTTATTATAATGATCTGGGCGTGGTTGATATAGGGAAAGAATGAAAACATAACTAAAAAAACGTGTGACACTGCGCAGGCAGTCTCCTTGTTTAAATATTTAACAGCCGTGTAAGGGCGTCATAAAACTCTAAGGCGGTCTTCAGCCCTTTATCATTGATTATTCAGGGCCCGTTATGGGCTCAAAAGACATGCATGAAGGGGTTATAACATATTTTTGAAACGGGACCTCAAATGTGTAATAATTAGATAAAAAAAAAAATGTTTTTCTTACTAGAAACTGTCTTGGCGAAATTTGGATTGGGAGTTATTTATATAAGGAACTAGTCTACATATTTTTTAAAAAAATAGTTATTACAATTTGATTTAATGTAAATTGTTAAATGAAGTTAAAAAAAAAAGTCTTAAATATAAATCATTTTTTTTTTTTCCTTGGGAGCTCGTCTTTCTGACATTAGACAGTGATTTATCATTACTCTAAGAAGACTGAACTCTCTCATAACACGTGAAGATTATGTATGAGAACGTTTTAAACTTCTTTTTTGAGCAGAACATAACTAATCATAGTATACCTTCTTAGTATTGTGAATTATATTATTTCGCAAGGGAAATACAATTTAAACAAAAAAACCATACTAAGGAATATAATTCACCTAATTTCAACATAATTCTTGATAAGGTCTTTCGGCTTCTTTTCATCTTCGTTTCCCTGTTCTCTCTTTTTGCCAGTGGCCTATCAAAGGTGTCTGTTGCCTACAAGTTGTAGAGATCAGGAAGGATAAAGTGGTCGCCGACATTAACATGATATGGCTATTAATATGCAAGCCACCGCGGTGTAACGTAGAAGTTTGAAAATAATTTGTTTTATTATTTTGTCGTCATAATATCGGAGCAAGGTTGGGACGGGTTTTGCAAGAAATTCGAGACGTGTCTGATCACCAAAGCGATTATGTAACTTATGATCATATAGCATACTGGTCTATTTTTTTTTCCTTTTTCTCAAACAATAACAGAATGGTTATACATTTTTAGATGCTTTTTATAGTTTTTATTTTTACTGTTTTATTTGTTAATTAGTGAATAATGATCTTCCTCTTTACTATTCAGGAGTATAATTTGTTAACTATAAAGTCCCGGGTCCATGTGTCATCTTCAGTTCAAGTACTGCAATAGATCATTAATATGTTTCTTATAAATAAATAATATTTAGTGTTGATGTTGCGTCATAAATTATTTACGATTGTGTCACAATTAATAATGGTGTAATTTTCTATATACCTTGTAATTAATGGCACACTAAACACTCTCACTGCTTTATTCTTACATTCCTAAATATAATTTTGTCAAGTTCTTTATGAGTCTAATAAAATAAATCTAATCCCAAAGAGTATCATTTTACTGCATTGTCACATTGAATTCTAAATGAAGAAATGAATGTGTGAAGGTTTTATTTACCGACTTGCTATAATTTATTATTGTTGCAAGTATTGATTTATTTTCAATTTATTTTTTGACTGATTGTGGTTGTGTAATGTGTAAACTAGCCAGTCAACTTTCCTCCAATTCATCCACCACTAAAAAGAAAAGGACAGTGTCACAATCCAAACGAAAAACAGTACATCTCACATCAACAACCTAAAAGCACCCATAAACTAGAGACGGAAAAAAGCAGCTCTGAAACTCAACGTCATAATTATATATAATTGCTCTGACCTGACAAAAACCTGACATTATTCTAGTTTATAAATAATTTATAATTTGGTTTACTATACTAAACTAAAATTTATAAATTGGTTTTATTAAATTTTAGCTAGCTGTATTAGTAAATTAAGCTAAATCTTAGAAGGGGATGTTGTGTGGAGATTATAAATAAATAATGTAAATTTTTCCTATTCGATTTTAGTGACAGATAAGTAATTGATAAGAATGATTAAACGTTAATAATGAAAAGATATCACATAGGAAATCACTACAATTTATGATGAGGGGGTAAAATCTAAAATTTGACAGCCGAACTAATGAAAAGGCTTCTACAAGGTTTGGCGTAGCTTTATATATGATGCAAACAATTAAATATTACATAATATTAATTCATGATAACATGTTAATGATGCGGATAATGTATCTGCAATACGTAGGTAAACTTTTTTAATTTTTTTCCGGAGAGTTGAAAAAGAACTCCAATACGAAAATTGTTCAATATTCTTTCTCTCTTGTTCGCTTTACTTCCTCTGCAATTACCTCCCCCACCATCTTCCTCCTCCCCACAATTAGTCAATTTTAAGCACTGGATAGAGGTTACCGGTTTCCATCCTGTTGACCCGTTTTCGATTCCAGTTTACAATCTGACATTTGAGCCTTAAGTAGGAATAGAATACAAATCAGACAGGAACTACAATGCTATACTTGAGCACTTCGTTAACTAAATAAGAAAACTAGACTCTGAAACGTATGGGATCGTAAAGAAACGTCCTGATTTCGGAACCAGGTAGTAGAATTGTCCTTTATAGATTCCTAATATGATTTTCATTTGTATGTTCAGGAACATCACTAGCAACAAATTTGGGTAAATGTAACCTAGTAATTATGAAACTGGGTCTTTCCAAGCTTCCATTAAGTTTTATTAGATGAACCCTTCCTCATCCGCTAAACTTAGAATACAATTAACGCCACAAGAAACTGAATCGACTTTATGGTCAAGATTCATTAATAATTTTGACTTCATTAGGATACTTTAAAATGACTCTGGAATAACGGTGGAAGTTGTAATTTTACATTTCTGTGTTCACTATAGACAATTAAAAAATGTTTTCTATGTTTTTTCAAACATTCCAGGCTAAAGGAAAAAGATTCTTTCCTAGAAGCAAATCATCATGGAGCATAAAAAAATTTCTTTAAGAATAGAGGATTGATTCATTGCTAGCACCGGTTAGATTAAAACAGAAAGGTTTTCTAGCTGAAAAATCTTTTTTAAATTTCGTATAAAGAATATATTTGATTTCAGCCATTTAATTATTAATTTTTTATTACATGATGGAGAGCGATTATAAGAGCAGTATCTATATTTGGGGACCCCCTATAACATGTAAGGAAGCCTTGGAGATATTCCGCAGGAAGTAGATTACTTACAGTCAAGGTGAGGATATGAAATTGCGGAAGCTGCATTTATATAAAGGAAATACGTGGTTTTGGAGCAGTAAAGCAAGCAAAAAATAACAGGTATAAAAGAAGTTATAGATTGAAAAATAATTGTCTTGAAGATTACTCAGAAGTTTATTGATATCCGATGCAAAGAAACAAAGTTCTGAGTGAAGGTAACATTTATGGAATGGATGAGACCTTTTTTCGAAAGAAATACTAAGAAAAAAAATTATATGTTTTATAAAATTGCTAGAAAATATAAGATATTTTTATTTATTTACTATATGAATCCTTTATAATTATTATTGATTTTTTCAAGGCTGGCTGAATTTATCAGATATAATAAAATATATTTATGTAGCTTAAAAATTCTTTATTAATTCTTCCTAATTAGAAGAATTAGAATTAGAAGAATTAACAAAGGCCTAGCCATATATCACGGACAATTTTAACTTTAATTTTACGTCCTCAAATTAATCATTTAAAAAGTTGCAAGTAGATCTGGTCATGTCTAATATAATATAGTCTTATTTCATTAACCATTTTATTTAATTTTACTCCTTTTATTTGCAAATTTGGTTATGCCACTATTAACTAATTGGTTAATTTGACTAAAATATATTATAAAATGGTAGAACGCCAAGCAAATTTTTTAAATGAATAATGTGAGGCTGTGAAATCATAATTAATATTAAATGGCCAAATTGGTCAAAATATTAGATAATAAAAATTAATTAATTAAGAATGTTGAAGCTATATAGATACATTTTATAATAATTTATTTATCATATGTATGTAAATATAATTTAAAATACATATTCATATTCCTCTCTCATTCTCTTCTCTTATATATAGGGCGGTTCGTATTTTTAGAAATTTAACATTTTTTATCAACAAAAAAATTTAAAAATATAATATATTAATAAATTCAATGAAAATTAGTATAGTATTGATATTTTAATGACAATGTAATGTATAGATATAAAAGATTATGAAATAAATAATACATTTTTTTTTAAATATCGCAAAAATTAATATATGGTATTATTACACACTAATCTCAGAAACATTTTACTTGCCATGGCATGAAAACCATAATAATCATGATCTTTTAATAACACCCTAAATTTTCACAAGGCATGGTGCAAAAGCCCCCTTTTAGGAGGACTTAATTTCGCCGGCAACGATCGGTGCTTTGTAAGTCCAACCACAACATAAATTGGTTTTCATTCTCATTCCGCTCAGGTATAGAGAGCTTTGGTTTCGTTTACTTCCACCCTATTTGCGGACCAAATCGTTTTTGGTTTTTTTCAATAGTCACTTTTTACATTCATCGCTTGACTTGTGAGTCGACAAGTCATTTCTACTTAAATTATATATGTCTGACTATAAATATGTATTAAATTACTATGTTTTATGAAACACCATAAAGTGTATAACAATATTTTGGAACCCATAAGTACTGTTCCAATGTTGAAAATATTTTTATTTACTTAAGCAATATTTCCTAAACTAGACAGGAATCTTGGGACACTATTTAATATTAAAGAACATAGTAAATTTGGCAAACATAAAGTTGACCGCAGAAGAGTCAAACACGGAATCGAAGACAAATATAACCACAAAAAAAAGAAACATTGATTCAATAACAAATATAACATTTGTACAAACGCGGTTTCGCAAACGGCCTATCAAATAATAATCGGTTCCGTAGTGCGGTCAGGGGAACTCGAGAGAGGTGAAATTTCATCGTTTTCTGTCAACACGCTCAGTGATTACGTTTCATGACAGAGGGAAAAGAGAAAAGAAAAAGTGAATGATAAAAATAAAACTGATCTCATCTACATTAACAACTAGCCTATAGATCTCAACGGTCGTCTTACATACGAATATGTATTTATTATATTAAATAATAATAAAAAATAATCTGTTACACTAAAATCCAAGAAGTGTCTTGGTTGCAATTCTTAGTGAAGAACTACTTTTTGACCAACAGTTACAAATGTGGTCAGAGTGTACTCTAACTTCAAGTTTATCCTCCAAACTAATAAAGGTCTAATTACTTACTTTATAATGGATCAAAAGCTAAATAAGTTATCTTTCACAGCTAGATTCAAACCCAGACTGTGCCTTACCCAAAGAGCTTCTTAAAGACCCTCCTAACAACTATACATTAAATAAATAAAGAGAAAACCAAGGATGATGAAAAAAAAAAGATTAGCGACGAATTATAACTGCATTGACGCAACAGGTGTGTGTAAAGCTCAATTATTAATAAAGTTCATCATAACTGGACGGATAAGGAGTCGCCTGGACATCGCAATCATAGCTAGTTAGCTTATCCAGTCACGAATTTTAGAGGGTATGAAGTACGCAACCTCGAGAAAATAATTAATAATAAGGTAAATACAATAAAATGTTTATTAATTATGCAAATAACTAAATGATTCCAATTAGGCAGACTAAATCAATAATTATTAGTTACGTAAATAAATATTGATTATGTAAATGAAATATTCAGGGGTATTCATGATATTGTGTTAAATATGAAATGTTTTACTATGTTAAATTTTGTAAGTATAGCATTGTGAGAAACCCTATTTAAAGTCATGTTAAATGGCAAATGCATAAGAGCTCCTAGCGGATTTTCTGAGCAGCTTGTTTAGTAACCTTTCCTTCCAAAACTTCTTGTTATTGTTTTTAAGTTTTGATGACAGTAATTTATTACAACATGCCTAAAATAATTGAAAATTAGAAGTGTAAAAGTTTGGCTACTGATCGTCTTTTTTAAAAAGTCCAAAACACAAACGAGTAAGTAACCTAACATGAAAACAAATAAAACGGTGACAAGCTCAGCTGGTCTGTTTCGTGACGTCATTCTCCATTTAACAGACCTAGTAACAGCCTGTCAGCAATGTTATTTCGTTTTAACATGGTAAAAGAAGGAAATATTTCTCCATTTAACATAAGCTTTTCTAGAGATCTAAACTAGAGATCATGAATACCCCTATTGTCAGTGAAGCAGTTGATACTAAAGTGCTATGGTTCCCACAAGTGGGGACGAGCTTGGTGCGGAGTTTCTTAATATGGTCACAAATGCACAAGCATGCTTGACAAAGAAGTGTAATGAATCTCTTTGCACACGAATGTTTAAACGTACAGTATGCTTGAACAAGCATGATTGCACTAAAAGATTGATTATGCATGCTTGATTAGAGACTATTAGGCTCCTAGGGAGAGTTGATATTCTACATAAGAATCCATGATCGTGTTTGAAATGACACTCTGACACTATCTTCTTTTCTTTAGATTTTATTGCATTACAAAAAGTTTAGTGACTAAACAATGTCTCGAATAGATCTGGGTTGAGATAGAGCCAGGCTCGTTTCAACCTTGCCAAATATATGTTCCGAAATCGGTATGACAACTGCAATATGGTTGGTAATGAACTTCAAATACTATTGTAAACATTTGATAAAAAATGGGTAGCAATGGTAAAAAAATATTAGCTAGGATTAAAATGGCGTAGTCCTATCTTTATAAAAAAAATCAGTAAGCTTAAGAAGTCATTTCCTCGTTGCCTGACCTTATTTCATTTGTGAGTAACTATTCGAAATCAAGAACCTCCATCACATGACGAGCTATCCTCCACTATTAACTCTTAATATGGCAAAATAAAATAATCAAACGGAATCTAAGAACCATCAAGCCCATTTAATGCCTCATCCCACCACCGATGGAAGAAGGCTTTATTGATATCTATAATTGCAAAACAGTTAACTACCTCCACCGCACTCCGCATTCCAACGCAACCACTAACGTCACAATAACCTCCCGATAATAAATCATCTTATTAAAAAATATAGATTAAAGATATGTTACATTATTCTGCGGCTCAGCCGGTTAACGAGCAGATCAGGAACAAATGGCTCCGAACAATCGGCCAAGACGAAATCCGATCTTATCTGTAATTGATTTCGAAACCACTGATCGAATCCTAGCGGTCCTCAGGAATCGATACTGGAAGGATATTACAATCGATCTCTGGCTATTCCTGTGGCGATGACGACTACCACAGAGTTGCGGTTCCATCTTTACTCCGTTTCCACAAAGGTTCTTCTTTTTTTCTGTATACTTTTTCTATCCTCTGTCTTTTTCACAGAGTGGTTCTATGTTTTGACAAATACTGAAAGTGTGGAGTGCTCTTACATCAGTTAAATAGCCGGTCAGTTTTATGTGAACAATGAAGAAAAAAAATACAACAAATATAAGAAGTATATCCATCCTCAATTCTGAATGCCCATCTCAGTTTCAAGAAAGAGTAAGTAGTGTAAGTTCAAGGCAGAGACCTTTAACTAGAGAACCTGTTCCGCCAGCAAACTCTCCAAATCCAGACAAGTAGAAATAAAAAGTCGAGACAGTGATTGCTCGGAGAAGAAGAAAAGTTGCTTTCAGTGGAAGTGGGTTAGTGATGTAACTTACGGCGCCGTTCACATCTAGGGAAGAAACATGATCTCTGACATAACTTGGGAACAGAAACCGAAACAGTGAATTCTTTAATCACTACTATACATGATAACAAATTTAAAAGGAAGACCGTAAGGAGGATGTTCCCATCGAAGAGGTTTTCAGACAGAAAATCAATGGAGTGCTAATTGGTCATAAAAGAAACGTGTATATGAATCAGTTACGAAAAATCATTAAATTAATGTCAATTTCTGTGCTGCGAACACTCCAATGTCCGTAAAAAAATTTTTTACTGATAATAAGACTAAAAAATCAAATTTAAAGTCTAATATACAGCTTTGCCTATTTAATCTGAGAACTGCCAACATGCCAGTTACATAAAATTTTTGAATTTATTAATAGAATTGTTCTACATCCTTTGTAGTGCTTTGGCGTCCAACACTATCCTCATCCACTCGTGCATATCTCCTCCGCCTCCTCACCCCATATCCTCACAGGTCTGCATCCACTCGTTGCATATCTCCTTCGCCTCCTCACCCCATATCCTCACAGGTCTGCATCCACGTCATCCAGCTACCTCAAACGTGGCCTTCCTTCGGGCAACTGATTCAGCAGTCTTCTTGGTAGGTAATCCTCGGCATTCTTTCTACAAAGCCATCGGGTTTTTGCCATTTTGATGACCACCACAATATCGGATCGACCATACACTTCCATTTATTCCTGAACCAAATAGTCTTGATTCTCTTTTGTGTCTAAGTATTATTCTTCCTTACTTTTCCAAACAGAACCTACTACTGTCATGTGTCACTGATGACGTTTACAAAGAAGCAGAAACATTTGGAAGTGAACATTTTAAATTTAATAAATAAAATATCTACAAATCGTGAGAAAAAAAAAATACAGTCTCGGAATCTTTAATACAGAATTGCGATGAATTGTCAACCAAAAGTTGATTTCTTAAAAAATTGTATCATATTAATCAAATATGATTATTATACTTTATTTCTGCAAGTGAAAAACAAATCAAGAGGAAAAACTAATAGTCTAAATTAAATGGGCCAAGCAATGTGGAATTTCAATTACCTTCAAATCCTGAAGCAGGACTTCAGTACAAAGTTATACAATAAATGAGTGAGAGGTATATTATTTAAAAATAAAAGAGATATCTATGAACTGAAACGTCGATCAAGATAAAAATGACAAGATTTTATCGTGAACGTTTTGCCCTTGTATTAGCTTTGCTCTTTATTGTAACAGTAACAAACGTTAGGATTAATCCCAATATTATATATATTGTACGCAATGCCCTTTGGTGTTTTTAACGACTTTAGTTTCGCTGAAATTATTATTATTATTAATCATTTATAGTAAGGAAATTATTTCATTAATTAAGCATACATTTTTTTAAATTTAGAAACATCAAAATTAAATACTTTTAATCAAGTTGCTATGTTAAGACATTGTAGTGATTCGATGATTTCAATTGCGTCTGAAGTATTTTCGAACACGGTTAAGCTAATCCAAGTTCGACCTTGATCCCTAGAACAACTTTCGATTCGCCCTCAAGAAGCACCCTCCTCCTCCGAAGGGACCATATCCGTTGTAGACTTTTTGTCACTACAACAAAGACGCAGACAGCAGCTGATCCAGCACGTGCACCTTTAAACCACCCCCACGTCTTGAGGAGTCCAGGAAGCCGTGATAGGAGGGACCAGGTGGAGTTCATCTGGAAGCCATCTGCCAGGACCTGAGCAGGTAGAAGCAGCCGAGCAGCTGGCGGGCAGGTGATGGCTCACCACCTGGGCACGAGCGAGCAACAGATTGCTGTAACTGATTTTTCTTTGAGTCTCCTCAACAAACCATTGCCTTCGAGGAGCCATGTTCTCATTATTTGTAGAGCAACAGCTGCTTTACAAGGTCGGAAAAAGCCATTTTGAAGTTTGAGGTCCAAGTATCTTTAATATGGAGCAGACTGACAGGACAAACGGAAGGCAAGGAGCTTAGCGAATAATGGTGTTTTAAACCGAAAGATTCATTATTCCTATACTTTGAATAAAAAAAAAACATAGTAAACGTTCTACTTTGAACATATTAATACAACAGCTGAAGCAACTTGACTTGATTCTATCAGTACAGTCACCTTATTGTGATTAAGAAATGACGAATGGAGTTCGTGATTCAATCCAATTCAACATATCATCTGACATACCTTGCGAGCGATATGAGGATACAAGAGAAAAAATGACCTAAGAATAAGTAATATGAAAGAAACGTTTTTGCATTATTATTTATTTTATTTTTTTTACAGCTGTAATGGTTTTCCCTGAACTTATCACTGAGGAACTGATAACATGGAGTGATTAGTAACAAACGTCACTGATGTTTTCCTTAAAATAACCCGAGCATGAATACATGGGTGGATGTTCAGATTGCGATACACACCCATTATTTTTGAATAAGTACATTAATGAATAATCCCAACATTTTAATATGTGAAATTAATTTTAAATTTTTTGTAATTAATAATTTAAAGATCAAAAGGAAAAACTTATTTTCTTATTGGAATTATTATAATACGTCACAAGTTTTATGTAAACATAATATATATTAATTTTGTTTAATACTCATTATCCATTATCTGTAAGTCGCTACTTAGTAATTAGTACCGATTGATAACTAAAATAAATTCTTACATAAAAGCCAAATAGATACCAATTAGTCTTTCGAATAACAGGAAATTACTAACTCGTTTCGCTAATTCAGATCAAGCATGATTTTTTTTTTATAATTCAAAATGTTAGTTACTAATACTAAAAATAAGATATACTTGAAATTACATACTACATCTATGTGTTCAGTTTTTTGTAGTATTTCCTTCTAAAATAGTAAATAAAATATTGTATTTTATAGGCAGATTAGTGAAGTACATTTTATAACCTCTAGATCATGGTTTTGTGGGGGTTATGGAAGATGATATAAATACATGTGTTTTAGCAGTTACGTATGAGCATCTCAAAGGCTCTATTTGAAACAAATTGATAGAAATACAATATTTAAGATTGGTTTTTATTATAAGACCGTAAAATTAGGGATTATTTTCATTCATAATTTTGCCATATCTCCTTTTTTTCGCAGTTTTAACATCTACTCTGCAGTAAAAAAAAAAACACTGGATCACAACTATACATTTTCGTAATATTCAGCCTGGATGCATCAACTACTAACTTTTTAATAAATAATAATTAATAATTAAATAAATAAGTCATTTTTTAAAATTAATTGTATAAATAATTAACCGTATAATTTCAAATAATGAAGAAATTATTAGTTTTATTAATATGAGAGATGGAGTTCGTGATTCAATCCGATTCAACATGTCATCTGACATACCTTGCGAGTGATATAAGGATACAAAAGAAAAAATAATCGTGTCAACTACCGTAAAAGGAGTTGACGATATAGTCAAGTCTGGGAACAACTAACTTTGAAAAGTCTACAAAATTATCAACTTTGCGGGGCGAAACGTCGGTAAATAAATAGTTGTTAACTATTTATTCTTGTTTCCCTTTTGACCGCAATCCTGACCATCTTCATTATTTTTTAAAATTGTTTTATTGCTATTATTCTGGTAATGAAAGGAATATGGTCCGGGTGCGGTCAAGAAAAACTCAAATAGTAGAAATATACTAATTTATATTATATTATTTATATTAAATATAATATTGTATATTTCTACTATTTGAGTTTTTCTTGACCGCACCCGGACCATATTCCTTTCATCTTCACACACGGTCAATCAATAATCTTCCATTATTCTGGTAGTCTTCTCGCATACACTATTGAACAGTTTTTAAAACAATAATGCACACGCAACCTGTTACTTAATCAGATCATTGGCCCTGGGATACGTCCTATTCAACTAGCTATTAATTCAACCCACCTAGACATCCTAGACAACCAGACAATACTGACAAACAAGCCTATGCTGTAGACAGGAGCCTACCGACATACAAGACAACCATTAGCTAACACTCCTACGTTTGCTTTGTGCCACCGCATCACATAGACAAACAGTCGTTTATTCATCGAGAAATCGAAAGTGATAGTAGGTACTATATCAATCATTATCTATCAATTTAATGACTCATGTAAGGAGTTTCGGCTTTCTTTATCCGACATTTACGTATTGTTAGGTTGAGTAACCCGTGATTGAAGGGTACAAGGTTCGTTTACACTTGCTAGAACCCAAAGGATTACAAAGGTCTGATATAGTATTATTAAAGTATTCGTAATTATACAAAGAATAACGTTAACGGAATTTCCATGGCCCATTTTCGATGACTGGGAACGGGTGATGTGTCAGAATCGACGAAGAGGATATGGCGATACTATAGAGAAATCGTTTATCGCTCCAATTTAAGGATAAGATTCATAATCTTAATATTTTATGAGAAATTATGACCTCACAATTTCGATAAAATAAGTGACGATCTACTTATTCATCACTTGTAATTAGTTTGTTTACTACTGGATTAGAGAGATGAAAAGTTGAAAATGGTATAATAAAAAGTTTTGAACATCTGATTTAAAATATCATGAAAAATAAAACTAAAACTTCAACTTTGTAATGAACTAAAATTCTATACCGAGTTAGAGAGGCGAAAAGTGGAAAATATTGTTTATGCCTACAATAATTATAATTATAAATACAATTATTTTATTTCCAGAGGTCTCACTTCTGTCAGCTAGTTCCAAAAAGTATTTTTATTATGTTGCGGTTAAAAAGAATAAAAAAAATTATGAAAAGAATTCAATATTTAAAATTTATGACGCGCAAATTACAGATTATCCTCTGGGCATTGCTCAATTGAACTTATAAAGAACAAGAAATTTAAATTCACCTTAAAAGAAAATGAAATAAAAGATACAAATGTATTTTCAATCATTATAAGAAGAAAGGGAGCTAAAAGAAAACTATATGGGATGGCAATACCTCGAGTTACGACATACATAATGACATTCTTCGAGAGTGACACCCAGTATTTCCTGACCTCTTCGAGATGGGTCGCGAACTATGAAGATGAGACACGAAGGTTTCGAACTGCATGATCCAACTATTACCAAAGCCTGAGAAGAGATACTCTCATGCTATTCGAGCCAACGCTATTTTATACTTAGCTGTAGAAACTTTCTTTTCTTTTTCGGATTGTCTTCATAAATTTTATCTTCTCGACACGCCGGGACGCATACCATACGGTCTGCAAGTGGGACAGAGAGGGTCTAGCCAATTCCAGCAGTGGTCCTATTTTAGAAGGGTCTGGTGGAAATACCCTAGGGTAGTGTGGGGCAACGCCCTTGACAAATTGGGTACTTGGAAATAATTTAGGACCAATGTGCTACCTGAAAATAAACCAGAACTAATTTTTCTGCTAACCATTTTCAACCTGTTCATCAACAAATAAAAGAATATACATACATATTCTCATATAGGTACTATATATTGGTATTATTATTATTAGATACATATAATTGTATTTTATCTGAGTCTGAACGAAGTGTAAGCTGTCGCTCACAAGTCACAAATTAATATAACTTCACGCATCCATAAATCCATTTAAAAATACATATCTCTTTTCTTAATTAGAGTGACATCTAACATAACAAAATTATTTCATTTTGTATTTGACCTATTCTATACATTGTTACTTTCTGACAACCCTATATATATTTATTTATAAGTAAAGATATAAATAAAGTTAAAAAAAGGTATTTCCTCAAAGGGTGATGATAAACTGCGGCTTTTGAATAAAACATGAAGGATGGGGCTACATCGAGTCCCGCTGTGTCGGTAACTTTTTCCCTTTAATTTATTTTTTATTTCTGACGGAACAGTCTGTTCGGTTTAATATTTTCTAGGGTGCGGCAACCTTCGACAGAACAATAAATGAAAATGCAAATAGGGGTAGAACAAAAAAAAAAATTTAGAAGAGTAAAAATGACACTTTGGGTAATAAAAAATATCGTAGAACTATAAAAAAGCTAGCAATTATTATACGTTGAAACAACTTTGAAAGTTAATATAGACAAATAACCTATTAAATTATAAAATACATTTTATTTAATTTTTAATTAACGTACTGTCAATAAATCAGAAGTATTTAAATTTGAAACAACATGAAAAATTGGTTAGCATGTAAAATATTTAATTTCCTTATTTCAGTATGGTTTGAGAGACACATTAGGTTCTTTCCACATAAATATTAACTTAATTTGATAGCTTACCTAGAATTTGTATTATCATTCTAGTATTCGTTGCTATATAAGTTATTCAAGCATGCTAAATATTCAAAATATTTATTCCATTGATATATTCAAATAGATAAAAATTGAAGTATATTTCTTTCTTCACGTCAAAAAGTATTTGAGAAGATAGTACAAAAATGTTTTTATAAAAGAAATTATAAAATAAATGAAAAGGTCACGAAACATCAATGGGATTAACAGGGACTTCATGAAACGGAAATCCGCGCATGCGCAAAATAGCCAACAGCTGACTCAACCGTTGGAAATGAATTCAAACTCCTTTTTTCTTTTCTTTTTTTTCCAGAACGAAACTAGTTTTCTGCAGCCAATGTCGTTTTGGACCAACCCTTCTTCTATTTGAAACACTTCAACCGTCACACTATTCAATAAAGGAAAACCTTTGTCCAGTATTTTTCTGTTTAATCCATCAACGATTTTTAAATTGCAGTAATTTTTATCGATAAAGATTTTTATTTGAGAAAGGGGACCTTTGCGATACGGAATCAAAATTTCTAAAAGCTTTCTAAATTAATTGAGGTGTTATTAGTTAGGTTAATGGTAATTATCAATATCTATTAAGTCATACAAAACTTAATATAAGTTGTTATAATCATGCAACTATATTGGGTTAGGCAAAAAAAAAAAAGTTTTAATAACAAAATCAGGTATATTAATGCCATTTGAATACATATAAATACCTTTTAGTAGTGTGTGAAATAAATCTCTTCATAGTCATGTTGTGTTCCAATAACGTAGCACAGATTGAAGACGTAATTTTGAAAAGTGTGAATAACAGCGGGCCAAACGTTAGGCAACGGCGTACCAACTACACCGAACTCAAACACAAACTGAATCCCGGCTGGGGTAGCCCGCAGGTTGTTGAGTGGAGTGGGGATACCCGAGGGTGCCGCCATCTGGGGATATGTTCCAAGAACTGGAGGACTGTCAGCTGCCTGATGGTTCCATTAGAAGAATATTTTACTGTCAGAAGGGAACCCCATTTACCGCAAGACATGCCGAGCTTTTAACCCCAATAGCAAGTCCATTGTTCAGTTCACCCCGAATGCGTATTGCTATCGAGCGGTTCCACTTTTTTACGTTTCATATTTGGAATAACCATACTAACACAGAACTCATAACATAGCAGGTTTTTTATTTTTGATAACCCTCACGACAATCTTATTTTAATTCGAGTAAAAAAAAAAATCATTTTCTATTAACATAAATTTATCATTAAAACACAATTTATTCATTTAAACTGTCTGGTAAATATTTTACTATTTGTTTTCATCCATTATTCTTTTACACAACATTTTTATAATTTTATTTTATTTTTAAATATAATATAATTTGAAATTTTTATTTCTCTGGTAATATGAATATATTTGAAAAAAAAAAAAATGGAAGAAGATAGTTGACTGTATGCAGTAGATCGTAGGAAGATGGTTCGGATGGCGGTCAATAAATGTGTCAAAATAGTAAAAGAAACATTTCTTAAAAGACTAATGTACTCCAAAATGAAAAAAAAAAAAATTAAATTCTACTAAGGAGTAACAACTCATCAGATCATAAATGTTTGGCCTGAGAAGTCATTACAAAAATCATATTGTCAAAAAAAAAAAATTCTTCCCATTAAATATCCGGCACAAGGGTGGATTATTCGTTTTCTCTTCAAATTAAAAATAAAAATTTTGTTTTGCAAAATAATAAAATATGGATATACTGCTTTGCTGCCAGTCCAAAAATTGCATCTATAAATGTTAAATTTTTTTAGTTTTGGAGCATTTTAGGTTATAATTTGTTTATGGTAAGTGATTAACTAAATGAGAGACATTAGGGATTTGCCACATGTTTTTTTATTAAATATTAATTTATATAGATATTGTGATAAAAATTATTAATTTTAAAATACCCATGAGAAAATAGCTCTTTCTTCTTTAGCTATTTATTATTTGTAAATGTTAAAATATCACATAGAAAAATAATTAGTTATTTATTAAATGAATATTGAACTATTATTACATTATAATGATAGAGTAATCATTATAACGTTATAATTTTCCAATGGTTAGCCATATCATTGCTAATTACAATTTGTCAAAAAACTTAGAAGTGTATATTTTTTATGATTGATCCCAATTCTTCAGCCTGTTTGAACTTTTTTATTTGCTTAGTACTTCACATTCTTTTTCCACCTTGTATTGTGTGTTCTATTCGAGTGAAAATTATTCAATAGAAAAATTTACTTTTCACAAAGCATATTTGTATCATAGAATGTTAGTATTCTACTTCAATAATTGGCTAAGTTTTCATTATTCTACGTTTCCAATGGCCAAAAAAGGTGGACAAAGGCCGGGAGTCATCTAAGACGAGTTCAGGTTATCCATACCGAATAAAAGTAACATATTTTATACTTAGCTTTGGGGATACAAATTGAAATGAAATGGTTTTGTTTTTTATGTATTCCACTAACGCCTGATTCAGAGTTTAATTTCTTCAGAATTTGATTTGAGCTTTCTGAGTATTGAAGTTTTGATAAAATGGTAGTTAATAAGACAGATGAATTGTAGTCCGGGAGCCCATGGCAAATGAAGTAGCTTATTTTATAAATTGATCCGGTTTGTTGACATGGTATGAAAAATGTTTGCCTGTCATCATAAAGTGAATACGACCTGTATCTGGTTGTCTTGAATGACTTCCGGTCTCTATCAATATTTTTTGGACAATGAAATTGTAAAGTAATCAAAACATAGGCGATTATTGAAATAACACAAATATCCTTCCTCGTGATGGACATATATATTTACTGAATCATCTCGGATCATCATCACTCCAATGAAACACACGGATAAAGGGGAACGAGAGAATTTAATATTTATTACATTATTTACAAAATAAATTAATATGTAAATAAACAATCATACTAAAATTTAATTTGACCATTGTTTATACCAGGAAAAATTAATATTTTTCAGTCTTTGTTAGACATTTTTTTAAAAAAAGGACTGTCAGTAATGGAAGATGATGCAATGTTAGAAATTAGTGAGTTTGGATGGTTAGGAAGTTTAGATAGGATTGATATCTTTCAGGCTAGATCGGTTACTCATAGAACATCAAGGATGATTTTACGAAGGATTGTGGATTGTAAGGATTGGATACGAGAGCCCCAATGCTCTACTCCGTTTGTTTAGGCCTTATTGGTCCTGTAGATCAGACTTTTGTAATGGATTGGAAGTTAAGATCGTTTGACTAGTAAGTGCTGTAATAGTTAGAATCTATGTGCAGTTTTCTGCCCTTTCAGTCTTGTTTGAGGATTACAAGTTAGTTATTTATTCTTTAGTCTAAGGTAGATGATCTGTTCTTCAGAGGTAAGAGCAACAGACACCATAGAGCAGTCGATAGGTTTACGACGAAGGATTAAGTTCGACAAAATGGTCTATTTCGTGGAATTGCGTTCAATGTTAATTTTCTCACTAATCTCTTAGCATTTATAAGTTTGATTTTGTTTGTTTTTTAAAATTTTTTTTATCATGTGCATTTATAAATATTTATTTCATTAAACTCTTTTCAAAATACAATTATATACTTAAGTAAAACTAAATATTTCTATGTTTGTGTATGGTATGACTTTTTGAAGATTTATAAACTTCATATATTTTTGATTATGTACCTAATAAATAAACTGTAATGAATGGCTAAAAGTTTTATATAATCAGAAATAATTTGATTTTAAATATAAAAAATATTGGAAGATTATTAGTTGACCGTATGTAATTAATCGTAAAAACATGATCCGGGTGCCGGTAAAGAAATGTACAAAAATATATTTATTAGTAATTAACGCTTCGCCCCACTTTGCAGTGTTTCATCAGGGATGATTCCTCTAAAATGTAAAGTCACTTAGTTTTTTGCTATTTTTGTACATTTTTAGTTTAAATTATTGTTTCGTTAGATAACATTTACCTAATGGGAATAAACATTAAGGCATAAACTAAGTCGGCAGCGACGTAAGCCTATCTAATTAGAAAATTGAGTCAACAATTTTACCAAACCAAATCACGCTCTCACAGATGTCGCTCTAACAACGTCAACCTAACACCGGAACCAAAAATAAACTCATACTCGGATGCCATCTATTCCGTAAGGCTGTCACAAGCCACCCAAGAGGAAGGGCATATGGGGCGAGTAGGAACCATATATTGTCGGAGGACACGTGCCCCAAACTAATGCTTCGTTTATATGAGGCATACCTAAACAGAGCCAATAATTAGTGCCACTGAAGCCTGCAATTAGAACTATTATAATACAACTAAATATTACATTTAACAAAGGATACAATAATTATAAAATTAATTAATATTTTATATCAATTTTGCAATAACTGCCCAACCCTGACCTATGGCATCCTGTCACACGTTTCTTTTCCTTTCACAATTCTCTGCGAAATCCTGTCGAACAGATGAATTATTATATTTCAATTAGTAATTCATGACGAATCCTTTCTTTATAATTTCAGATCCTTTGGTAACTTCTCAAAGCTTATTTTCTTTTCTAAGTAATCAACGCCCCTCCTATATCCTAGAAAACCTGCAATTCAAATTCTCAGTCCAATCACGCACTATCAGGTCCCGTTTATCTGACATCTACTCTCCACCTCATCGAACTGCTGCGTTTGACAAATCATTTTTTACCCGAGCTGCATATAACTGGAACTCCATTCCCTCTAACATACCGTCATGTTCCAACCCTTCCCTCGTTAAAACCCTTCTATTGAACTACCTTTTTCTTCACCATTCTAATCCAATATTATAATAGTACAGATGTTTTGTAACTACCTTTTTGTTTTATATGAATTTAGTCAGATATTTTTTAATAAATTTATTTTTTGTTCTCTATATTTTAATATATGTTATAATTAAGTGTGGTATCACTGTTTTTTGGACATTATATGTTATTGTAAAATTAAAATTACCTTTATAATTGTTCTAAAGGTCTCAGAATAATAAACTATTTTTCATTTCATTTCAAAGTTTAATCTATAAAAATCTTGATGACTCTGTTTGACCCGAAATAGATATTTTTTCTTTAGATTCATGCCCGCACAAACCACACAATCTGTATCATCCTTCATCAATGTATTCACAAAAAAATCTTTAAACCCTCTGTTAAAATAAAATCTCCTAATAAAACACTGGATTACAAAAATGTTAATTGGTTCCTGATTGTTTATTTCGTTTCGATTCGGGAGTTACCATAATATTCTTGTACTTAATTAATCCTGTATCGCAAAGAAACAACAACAAACTTAAAATATAGTAAAAAAAGGATAGAACAGAAAAATTTTTTTTTTTTTTTTTTTCCCGGCCAAGACTCCCATTGGAGTCCTGTACTGAAAAATAATTCTTATAGAGAAGGTATACCAAAACGTTTTCTGGTTTTCCAGTTATTTTTTGGTGAAAAAAAGTAATATTTTCAAATCATTTATAATATGACATGATGTAGGTATCTTATATAAAACGTATAATTAATAATCCTACTTTTAAAATAGTAAGAGGCAATAAGCGACAAAGATAATAATATCCTATTTTACAATAAAGGAACTGATATTCAGATCTATGAGCTCTTATAACATTATCATATCTAATCATGATATATTAAATAACATACCATAATAAGTTTAATGCGTCATATATATATACATATACTTTTGTATCAAACATATTATGACAAATAATGCTGGTCTGTGAGAGAAAATCCCGCTCAGCTCGTATAACAGACATTTCCTGGTATTCGAGGTCGGTAAACACCCTTTCTGTACACAATTAAATTCCACAATTCATTTGAAAATTGAAGCTAATGTTTATAATTACACTAATTTGAAACATGATAATAAAACATCCCCAAAAAAAATAATTTTTTATGTTTTTGAGTAACAAAATATTCAGACTCTTATTGGGTGCATAGGGATTTTAATATGAAATTGACTTAAACTAAGTAACGCTAAATAACTAATTTAATATAACTAGTTTTCCTGAATAACGATTAAAAAAAGAAACTTAGAGTTGACAAAGCTTTATATTAAATTATTATTATTACGTACTAGCAATATTTTAATAAAACTTTATTACTTTTTATGGAAATGAAAATGCTTCAATAATTTCCTTTCTTTTTTTTTTTTTTTTTTACGCTGTTAAGCAAACAAAAAAAAAGATTAATTGTTCTTTAGAAATCCTTTACATTAAAAACAGAATAATAAGAAACAAAATTTTCGTTAACCTGCCGGAAAAGGTCTTACAAGGGGAAAAAGTAACCGGCGAAATAATTTATCCTTTTTATCCCTTTCATTGGAAATTTCTTTCTCATAAAATTCATATTCTGACAAATTATCACGTTGATGGAAAAAAAGATTAACTTTTTAATAAATCACCTTCATCCAGAATAAAACGTGATAAAAGCAATTTGTAATATAGGTTAAAGGAAAAAAGTTCCTATATTGGTGAACCTAAGATATTGATGTCACTTTGAAGTTAGTTCGGTAAAAGCAATGCCCTTGATTGGTTTTATAAATTAAAACCTTTTTCAATCTCCCCTGGCATTCAGATACTGACAAAGGGAAATTGTTTCGTAGGTGTATCTCTCTTATATGAGACAGGTAATATTTAAAATTAACAATAGCTAACTTGTGAACGAGGTTTTTGTCATTGTATTGATTAATTTGAGGAATAGTTGAGAAAATAAATTATAGAAAATAATTACTAATAATTAATTACTATTATTAAGAATGCTTTAATGAAAGTTAAAAAAATTTATTGTCCAACACCTCTGATATTACCAGTAAGATATTTTTGGTCTATCATTCATAAATTTCGTGATTTATTTCATTTATTCGGAGCAACCAAAGCCTCGGAAATGAGAAATTACTTCATTTGACTTGTCATATTTTTGTCCCGTCCTCGCGAATGTATTAATATGTAAACCTATATGTGACATTTAAAAACCAAATATCCAGATTTTAATCTCAATATTATAATTTACTGAATTATCAGCAGCTAAGCCGTGCTGCCAGCTGATAATTAACTCAACTCACCAATCAGATCGAAATAATCCTCGAAGCACAGCTGAGCTGTCGGTAATTCACCAATTTAGATCACTTCACATGATTATGTCAAATTTGTGAAAAGCCCATTTCAATCACCAGTAGGGTGATTCTCAAATACAGAATCACGAGAAATTATTCAAGGTATTATCATGATGCTGTATTTTTTTTTTTTTTTTTTTTTTTTTTTTTTTTTTTTTTTTTTTCCCGAACCCTCTAAAAACAGAAATAAAATGTGATTTAGTAGTGCATTACTGTGCAAGAAAGAAAAGTAATTCGTGTTGTGTCTTACCTTTTACTACCTTTGGTATTTTAAGGTTACATGTTATATTTAATTTTGCATATGTGTTATCCATTCAGGAGCTATTTTGAGTTGCTGTATTAACTTTTGCCAGTCGAGTACAAAGTAATAGGAAATTCACATTCACCAGGTAGGAAACAGATATCCATAGTATGACAGTGTTGGAAAGACTACTTAATATCAGTCAAAAGCATTTATATCAATAGTAAATTACTTTAATCTGAATAAATATTTCTATTAGTGTGCTAGTTGCGGATCGAGTGGTTTAAATAAAAAAAAAAATAAATAAAAATAACAATATAAATTTAATTTTCCGGTAAAAAATAAATAAATAAAAATAAATAAATTAAATACATAATGCAAGTAAATGGATGACATAGACCAATGAATACGGACTCTATATCTGATATCATAAACGAATGGAACAAATTAACACACAAGATGGATAATTATAGATATGGTTAAAGTTGATATGGTCGTTAGTACGATTATATAGTTGACTAAGAGCCATGAAGGCTGGCAGGAAAGTCTTAGAGAAGATATGAAAATTTTAAATTTATGATCTTTGGATTGCTTATTACGAATTTCAACTCTGTGAACTCTAAGCCTCTCTAAAACGAGGAGTTTACCTCCTTCGATATCTCTTTTTGGCCCGCATCAGACTAGAATACTCCATAATTAGATTAACAGGGAATACTCCTTAATGACGCCTCTGATAATGGAGTACAGACAGAAGAAATCCTAAATCAAATCCACTAATTATCGCTGTTCTCCTATGCCTGATGCGAATCAAAAATTGAACTTTTAAAGAATATAGTTTTAAATATTTTAAAAATCTTTATTTCCAATTTCTTTCTACAGATGCAGATATTTAAGAAGTGTCAATACGAGGAAATTTCATTAAACCTAAAAACGAGAATGAATGAATAACTATTTTATTTTCTTGAATTTTTAGAATAGTTTTCATAATTTTGAGCCCACCAAATATTTCCAGGTTATAATTATATACATAAATCTCTAAATCTGGTATATTGCTATCAATCAAATCAATAATCAAAAACAAGAGGTTATTATTTTTCAAATAATCGAAAAATTCGGGTTAAAAACAAAAGTTATGAATGTATTAACATAAAATTATTTTTACAAATCATTGTTTAGAAATTTATTTAGTAATTACTTTTTTTATAATAATCTGAAATTTTAGTTTGTTTTGAACTAGAAATAATCTTTTTCAGACCGCATCTGCTTCAATATAAGTTGAAAATTCCAAAATTGTGTTTTCCAGTAAATATGTGTTAAAATGCTAATAAAACGTTTCCACCAATTTTTTTTTTTTTAATAAATAAATATTTTCTCATCGTTAATTGCTTTTCAAAATTATCATTGTAGTAACAATAAAATTTCAAACTGAAATAAATAAACTTCCAAAATTTAAAAGCTTGAATTTTATTTTGAATTTACGCCTCAGCGCGTAAAGTGTTGATAATGCAATTTATTATCAACTGTATGTATAGGAATTTAATTATATGTACTACATGCATAAAATCTAATCTTCATTTTTTTTTAAGGGGTGATTCAAATTATGGATTGGACCGGATTAGCGAGATTCGGATAAGCGATAGTCCACTGTATATGTATGTATACTATATGTACCGTTCGGTTATTGGTAAAAGTAATGAAGTGCAGTTATATTCAAAATAAGTTCATCTTTTGATTTTTACTTTACCATTAGCCTGGCGTTAGGTCATTAAAGTATAGTTATTTGTTGAATGAAGGTCCGGCTGGCTGTCAAAAGAAGTTACAAAAATAGCAGAAAAACCTATTTATTATCAAGGTTCTATATCACTTAGTTGGGTTTCATCCGAGCTAATTGAAAACAAGATGTAAAAATTGTAAAGGATGTTAAGGCTATAAGAATATAGATGAAAAGTTATATTAAAGAACTTGCACTGAAACTATATCTATTATATAATATTCTTATCATACTTTACAGTGTTTATACCTTGCTTTCATTTAAACCTGCTGAAAGTTTAGGAAAAACGTTAGCAACTAATAATTTTTTTTCTGCTAATTTGGGTACCCTTTTTTGACAACCATCCGGGCTTTCATTTTACAAATAAATATACTTAATATTTAATGTGTAATAAATAAATAAATAAATTCTAAAATATTAGACCTAATAAATCTATTTACGTTCAACAGTTATCGAGATATATCTTTTTAAAAAGCAACATTTCATAAAATCTACTGAAAGATTAGCTGTTAGTAAACAATATAATATTAGTAACTTGATTGAATAGTAAAATCATCGATTTACTTTGAATATGATCACTTTTAATGGAGCATGCTCCTATAATTAATTCATACGGCCAACTAATAATCTTCAACAGTGTTGTGCATAAAGTAATTGTATTTACTAATTACAACCAAATGTAATTGCAATAACTTTAGTTCAACTTGAATTGTAATATCGGACCATTATTACAATTACAGTGGTTCATCAAATAGTTGAAATCACTAATCAAAAATGTAATTCATTTCCTAGTTTAAAATAAATAATTACAGTTACATAACTTTGTAATCACTTTTTGCCCAAATTCTCGAATATTTAGTAAATTTTACAAAAAAAAAAAAAATCACATCATATCAATAAATCAAATATGAAACTATATTAACTATAACACTGTCATTCTTGCCTCCTCATTTGTTGAATAATAAACACACGGAAGCATTATTTAACAAGCTATTATTAATTTTAAAGAGCCACATTCTTTCAACAGGTTTTCAGCTCGCTCAGCAGGGTCAGAATCAGCTGTTTGTCGAAACCCAACCACAGACAGATGTTCAAGTCACCTGGTTCATTCCACAGGTAGGCGAGGGTATGTAGTTCGTCTACAATAAGGTGATTGACCTAACGGGTGATTAACTGACAGAAAGTGGGATAGCAAGGCAATGTGAGAGGAAATGGTCTTTGGAATGACGACATTAAATGACTTCTGCCATTGAAATAGTCAATTTAATCTTATTATTAAGAAAGAAAAAATATATGTTGATTATTTAAATGAACTTCATTATTTCAGATACGCGGACTTGACCTTAAGCTTCACAGGAGACGGGAAATGGTAATTCGGTTTTCCCGGACTGTGGTCAACCAGAAACCTTTTATGAAAGGTGTTAGTTGAGCCGGGAAGAAAAAAAAGGCATTTATATCAACCCAATTTTTTATTACATTAATTAAAACTCTATGTTATTACTAGTAAAAATTGACGAGTCTGCCAAGTATAGATAGGGGTAATAAAAAATGTCGGCTGTTTCAAAACATTAAAAAAAAAATGATTTTTCATTCGGAGCTCTATATCTTAAAAAATACCAAAAATACTAGAAAACTTAAGAGAACATCTAAGTAGAATCAATTTTCTAAAATATTAGACCTAATAGAGCTATTTACGTTCAACAGTTATCGAGATATATCTTTTTAAAAAGCAACATTTCGTAAAAATGTACTGAAAGGTTAGTAAGTAAATTTATTTTGAAATATCTATATCTCAAAAATCATTCGACGTAAAAATGTCCGTAAACAATCAAATTAAAACTAGTTTAATGTACTACTAAGCTGTTTCAGACGTTTATCTTCGTAGGAGTAGTAGTTTTCATGATATTAAATATAAATTGATTTATAGTTGTTCGGACAATAAATTTTATTTATAAAAAAAAAAAATCTCAGGAACCATTCGACTGAAAAAACCTGGAAGTACTCAAATTAAAGCTAATTAAATTTACTATAAAATAGTTTATAACGTTTATTTTTGTAGGAGCAGTAGTTTTTATGATATTTGACAATATAAATTCACAAAATGTTAATTTCTAGTTGACTGGAAAAAAGTTTGGTTTTTGAAAAAATATATCTCTGGATATATATGTGTCTGCCTGCACTCAAAATTAAGGTAATTTAACTTACAATATATTATTTTATGACACGTATCTTTGTAGGCATAGTAGTTGTTACGATATTCGGATATATCAATAAATCAATTTATTTTAGCAAATATCGTGAAAACTACTGCTCCTACGAAGATAAACGTAAGAAGCTACTTTATAGTCAATTAAACTGGCTTTAATTTGAGTGCTAATAGACATCTGTACAACGAATGGTTTTTGAGGTATAGATTTCTCAAAATAAATTCACCTACTACTGATCTTTCACTACATTTTTTAATGAAATGTGCCTTTTTAAAAAATTATATCCCAAGTACGATTGAACTTAAATATCAATACTAATAGTAACTTGGTAGTGTTAAAGATATAGAGCTCCGAATAAAAAAATTGTTTTTTTTTAACGTTTTGAAAAAGCTGCCATTTTTTATTCCCCCTACCTATACTTAACAGACTCATCCATTTCGACTAGTAATTACACATAATTTTCATTAAAGTAATCAAAACTTGGAGTAAAATAATTGCATTTTTTCTTCTCTTGAGCTTTTGTACTACTAGTTTCACAGTGGACGGGAAATGGTAATTCGGTTTTCCCCGGACTGGTTTCAACGAGGAGTCTTTTATGGAAAAGGCGTGTTTTGGGAGAGGAATTTCACAACTAGCCGTAAGTGAAGTAGCGCAGTGCTGTAGTTTAAGGTTTCAAAAAGCATCAAATTTGATATAAAAGTACCTAATGGTTTTTAAACTTTAAAAATTTTAGTAACATAAATTATTTTTTTGAATAATAACTATTACCATAAATGTAGATGTTTATTCGACATTTTGTAAATTAAAAATGCAAATATCTTCTAAACTATTAATCTTATAAAGGTCTTCAATATCAACTACTATATGGTGCATTTAAGTAGCTTCAATTTTTGCCCTAAAAGAGCACTTTACGTTAAATACTTCTTGAGATTCGGCAGTTCTTAACAATTTTTTTTTCTAAATTATGAAACATTTTGAAAATTTACTTAGTCAAATATGATGAAAACTATCAATCATACAAAAATTTTCATTGTCAACTACTTCATAACGCATTTAAATTGATTTAATTTGAGACCTAAGGGAGTTCTTTACGACTAATATTTCCTGAGATACAGTAGATCGAAAACCAACTAGTTCTCGAAAATAACGAAAGCACAACATAGTATTTTGACAAATATCATGTCAATTATTAATCCTAGGAAGATTTTCATTATATGGAACTTTGTGGTGCATTGAACGATATACAATTTGAGTAGTAATAGGCATCTATATGTCTAATAATTACTTATATGCAGTTGATCAATAACCATTATTTTACCAAATAACGAAAAATCAATATATTTAAAAAACATTTATTTATATAAGAATACATTTAGTAAATTTGATGTTACATTATAATGGTATGATACAGGCATGTAGAGAAACTACCCACTGGTAGCACTCTAAAAACATTTGTACATTTGAAGGTCCAGAGGCCATCTTATTTTCATGCGCCTCAAAAGTTAGAAACTAACGGATTTGGTTGGTTAGAAGAATTTATAATGGAAGGATTGATGTCTGTTTCGGGCTAGATCGGTTACATATGGATACGAGAGGAATTCGAAGGTTTAGTGGAGCCCCAAAGCCGCATGTTCAGATAGGCCTTATTAGTCATGTAGATCAGTCTTTTGTAATGGATTAGAAGTTTAGACCGTTTGAATGGTAAGTGCTGTAATAGTCGACGTGCAGTTTCCTGTCTTTTCAGTCTTTTGCTAGGATTCCAATTTATTCGTTTCGATATTTTGTAAAGTTGCCTTGGTTATCTCATGTACATTAACAATCCTACAAAAATATTCATTATGAAATTCCTTTAGATACAGTGGTTCATAACCAATATGTTTTCCAAAATAACGAATTATCAACAGTTTATGTTATTATTTTGGTAAATGTCTTATGGAATATATTAATCCTACTAAAGTTTTCATTATCAATAACACTATGTGGTACATTTAAATAGAATCAATGTGAGTTCTAACAGATGTCTATACGTAAAATACTTTCTTCGGTACAGTTGATCAATAATCAGTTGTTTTTTTTTCAAATACAAAAAATTAATTTACACAAATAATCATATTACATAATAATATTAATCATATTAATTATTTATCCTACCGAGATTTCTATTACAGACATATTTACGCCTAATACTTCCTGAGGTATAATTGACGGATAACGAATATTTATTTTTAAAATAATGAAAAAAAAATTATTTTAATAAGTAATTTGTTGTGCATTTAATCTGATTCGATTTGAAAGCTAAAACTTGCACGCCAAATACTTTCTTAGATGCAGTAGTATAATAGCCAAATTTTATTTTTCAAAATAATGATAAATCAATTTTGCAAATTATTTTTGGCATTCAAATAAAATTCAAGGAATTTAAAACCCTTACGAAGATTAATTATCCTTATAAATTTTGAGGAGCATTATCAAGATACTAATGAGGATGGCAAATTATTATAATGGTGATATAATTAGAATTTTAGTCTGTGAGAAGTACAGCATAAACAGGAATGGTATCCTAGACGGTAATAATTAGATAAATTAAGGAAAATTATATATATTAAGATATGCTAAAGTTAAATAAAGGTCTATTAACCTAATGTAGCCAACATCTGCAACACATCACAAATTCCATAAAAATATATAAATATAACTATTTCACCAAAATTTTAATATTTTCATAGGGTTTCTTGATTAACAATTATTAGTTTACAGTAATATACTAGCATATAAAATTTGAAGCTTTTATCCATCATGTAATGGTAATTCCTTTAAGCCGAAAGAAGAAGAGTTGATCGATATTTAAGTATTCTAAAAAATATTCACCAAGGTCAGCGAAATATTTAAGGGGTTATTCTTTTTTAAAAGAGCCAATAAACTGTCAGACTTATAATCCGTGAAGGCACTTAAACGAAATTGAAGCCCATATAATTATGGTACCCATAAAAAGGATAAAAGAAAAATTGTCATGAAGAGGACTCCATTCAACAATAAATGTCAATTTCAGTTCTTAAAAAAAACTTCAATAAATTAATGCGGATCTCTCATTTTGTTTTTTATAAAACTTTTATTTAGATACCTCAAAGCAGTGGAATTGACGTTGTATAAATATTTTTTCCAATAATCATTTATAAATTTTTTTCCCTTAGCTCACCTGAAATTATTCCAGAGGGCCATAATTCAATTTAAAAAATCCTTTAATCACAATACAATGCAAATGCACTAGCACTGGGATTATATTTTAAAATTAATAAAATGTTATTTTATCAAAAAATAGATGTATATCGCCACACGTGAGTTAAAATTATGCAGAATAAAATTTTTTTTTAAACGAAAGTTCAAAAAGCATTCATATATGTGTGAAGAAAAACGTTCAGAGACATATCAACATTTTTAAAAAAAAGAACTTGAGAAAATTTAATAATTAAACATGCAGGCCCATTTGGCATCACTGTTTTTATTTATTTACTTTTTTATTATTAGTTTTAATCATATTTAACATTCATATGATGAATACTGATTCATGTAAGATTTGCTAACCATGTACTGGTACATTTTGCCAGCCCCATGAGAAACCAATGGAGTACTAAGTACTTCTATGAGTAACTGGAGTTCGTTTATATTAAGGCCTAGCAGTCACATGGTTCCAGAAGTAGAAGGTTTATTAATTAATTAATAATTAATTTATTAATTATTAAGCTTGGCCTGTCTTACACATTTCTACTACTCTATGCCCCTGCTTGCCTCCATGTTCAATCATGAATCTCTTTACAGTGATGTCTTATAGAAATATGGAAGGTTTTGGCTACATAGTAAAATTTGACTAAGCCTAACCAAAGAATCTTCGGAATCCTGAAACTCCTGAGGAGACTTTTGATTTAATTTCTTGAAAAATAAATTTCAAGATACTATTCCTAGATAACAATAAACTTCCAAGGAAAATTGTTAAAATGGAATAGAATATAAGAAAACAAAATTTGCTGCGTGTATCAATAAAAATGATGGCTGTAACATTAGGATCAATCTTTATGAATGAAGTTAATTATGTTTTTATAGAAAGAATACCACCAAATTACACCACAAATGTCAACAATCAATAAAAACTATTTGCTCAGCCAAAAAACATCACATACATCATATGGCGAGAGGTTTCAAGGGGGTTTGTCACTAAAACTAAAGAAAAATAAGTTATTAATAAAAACGGATTTGAATGAAAAATTATTTTTTTGTGACGTTTTGAAACACCCATCAGTTTTTATTCCTCCCGAACAACGCTGGAAGAGTCATCAATTTTAATTATTAACTAGATATACATAGTGTTTATTAAAGTAATGAAAACTGGGGATGAAAAAACTTAATTTTTTATGCTTGGACTATTAATTTAGTGTTTTATGAGCAGTTTATTAATTAATTAATTTTCTTTTATCACCGGTTGTGTAGGAGAATATTATTATAAGCGGGTATTTTGTTTTAAATCATTTACTGTTTTTTTTAGCAATTCCGGCTATTCACAGCTAAAAAAAATAACTTTTAAATAAATAAATTTTTAAAAAACAATGTTGTCACTCTGCTTTATCTAAATTACAGTTAATTTAGATAGTTCTCTGACTAATCCAAATGTTCCATAATTAATATAGTTAACTTCTATAATCGGCTGGTAGGGTATTTATCAATGTTTTAAATTTCTATATTCAGTCTTTACGAACCAAAAGATACTGCATTTGGAGATTGAGGATTTTCTTTCATCTGGGTAGGCTATTCGGCACAGGGCAGAAGCGAAACTAGGGTCAAGCAATCCGATACCTGGATCGTTGTTATACGTGACTTCCATCAGCTGCCCACTGTATAGGCTCATCCTCAGGTAAATCTTGATCTATACCTGAGGAAGGTAACAGTCTATGAATTCGTTTACATATTAGTTTATATTTCATCACGCCTCTAAAATCGTTTTTAGTGCGAATAGAATCAATATTATAAAAATCTATATTTGTTTGTTGTTATTTCATGAGCCACACCTTTCATTCGATTGCGATGGGGCTTTTGACTAAATTTTCTGGATATCACCGGGAAGGTTATAGGCAATTCTGATTTCTTCAGTAAAAAAAAAAAAGTTATAAACAATTTATTTTTTAATATTTAATATTTATTTATTGCTATTTACAACTGTAAATTATAATACATTTAGTAAATCTGATCTAAGTTAAATTGGAGTGTTACAGGCGTGTAGAGAAACTACCGATTGGTAGCACTCTAATGACATTTTACATTAGCAGATCTCGTGGCCATCTTCTTTTCAGGCACCTCGGAGGATTGTGAGGAATGGAAGAGGATGCAAGGTTAGAAACTAGGGGGTTTGAGTGGTTAGAGAGTTTATAATGGAGTTATAAACAAAAGTAAGAATTATTAACAAACAAAATTTTGATCCAAATATACTCTCAACTTTTCAAATTTTCAGAAAATTCTCCAACGTTTCGGCCCTCAGGCCATTTTCAAGGAGACACCTTATAAAAAAAAGGCCGAGTTGCAGGCCTACCTTCTACGCCACAGGCCCTGATGAAGACCTGAAACTCAGGTCGAAACGTCGGCATAAAATAAATAAATATGGTTTTGTTTATTTATGTCGTTCTTTGCTGACCGCACCCCTTGACAAACTTCTCCACTTATAAAAATTTTGGTTTTTATATTAATTAAATTGTTTCCTTAACAACATACTGATATTTTTGGCTATCCCTTAAATATTGATGTCATGTTCTTTAATATCTTTTCTGCAGGCTAATTGCCCATGTCATATCTTTAAAATAAATTAAATATTAAAATAATATCATAACAGTTTCAAATAATGTCTTTAAATTGGTTATTTACTTACATAACTTTTTATATTTTAAATATAAAACGTTTTTTACATAAATAATCTTCTTATATAAAAAATAACAGTACTGCCTTACAAACTACTGCACACCCTTCATGGATTGAGCGGTACAGATTTAATTTTTTTTTAACTGGTTTCAAATAAAGAAAAACTTTTCAAACGTTTTTTTAAATATCTTCGGTTCTTATTTGTTTAATCAGATCCGGTTTGCACTCTTATGAAGTTTATAGAGGTCTACCAATCACTCCCAAATTTTGTGTAGTTTGGTTGAGATTGTTATTATTATTTTTTTATTATATATCATTTACAGCTATAAATTAAATAGATATAATAAGAAATTAATTAAATCACTAATCCAATGTGTAAGTAACTAATTAAATTAATTTACATTAAAGTTACAATTATATTCAATTAGTCTATCTACATCCCGAAATCTAGCAATGGCGAAGCATTGCCAGGCCTGCTAGTAATATTTTAAATATGTTGAATAAGAAAAAAGTAAAAAAAAAAAAAATATTTAAATCATTCGTCAAATGAATAACAAAGTGCAAAATTGGGACAAAATGTTGCAAACACAACAAAAACCGACCTGATCGAGACGATTATTTTGCACAAATGGGGTAACACGTGTCAGAAAAAAAAGGAAAATGTCTATAGTGATTTTTTCCTTATTGCAACGCAAGCAGCTGAATTAAAAAAAAATGTGTCCTTATAAGTAAAAAAATAATACTGATTGACACCGCAGAATTAATTGATTAGTTTTTAATAGATTTATGAATAGGAAAGAAAGGTGTACATGTTCAAACAATTGATAAATTTTTGACTCAATAGTAAAATATTATCTGTCAGTTCTGATTAAATTCGTTAGTAACAATATCATATATAATATAAAATGCTGCTGTCCTAGTCAACAGTGTAACATCTCAAGAAATTGTCTTTTTTTAGATATGCAATAAGGGTAAGATCTATACAGCTCAAAACTGTAATAACTCGAATTTTTTTTTTACCTAGATTTTATGAGATATGTTTTATTACTATGATGATGTAGATATTACACTTATTCCTTATATTACATGCATATCTCAAAATAACCAATTTTTGAGATGTTACACTGTTGACAGCAAGGTATTTCGTTCAAAATTCAAATATATTTACTCACATCAGGACATTTACTACAGAGCGTTCCTGAAAAAGTAGGACTGATCACTAATGAAAGAAAAACGAAATGTAGTTAGACTTCTCTAAGCGGAAAATTTTATGAAGGTCCCAAATTTAATGCATTTCAACCCCTCAATTACGATATTCAATAGTCTCCGGATTCTGACACCAATTTATTCCTCTTAATGACTTTTCACACCTCTATAATAAACATAATTCATAAAATATGAATAAACAGACTCACGATTTCAGAATTTACAGGTATTCATGACACTATGAGACATTCAGTTATTGTGAAGTCAGAATTTAGTGTATTAGCATATCAGGATACACCATTTGGGGTATGTAAAAAAAATAAATTAATTACTGTCAAAAATGTATGTAAAATTTGAAGTTTTACATTTCTAGGTCCGTATACTATAAAAATTAAATAATTAAAAAAATCCGTCTATTTCTTCGTGACAACGGTGTCAATTATCTATTCATTTGGCAACTTAGTCACAAATTCCTCCAGTATGATCATTAAATTCATACTGTTCATCTATCTTCAAATTTGTGTCACTAAACTAAATTAAGACAAAATGTTCTTAAAAACTATGTTGATATTTTTAGTATAAAATAGCATTATAATTTTTTCTCATACGAGGTATCACAGCTTTTATTATTTTTGTGTTCTTTTTACATTAGCACATATTAATGGGTATCTCTGTATAGTGGACAATATCATCGTCCCGTTGACTGTCCGTTATATAGAAGTTTCAATGTATATAAGAATTTAAAAAGATAAAAAACACTTCGCACATTAAATTATAAACTTCAAATTTATTGGATTTTCTGGTTCATTGCCAAAGAGACGTATAGGAATATTTATGTGAACATTTTGTTTGAATTATGTTTGTATATAAGGTTACAACCAGTAGTTTTCTATATCTAGCTAGTAGTACACCCACTTTGCTAAATTAAAGGTTATTTGGTAAATTGAAATTCTACAACATAAAACTTATGGAGTATATTTAAATTTTCTCTTATCAAATAGATGTTAATAATTAAATGTTTTAATAAAAATTTAACTGATCTACTTGTGGTGCTCCCATAATGTTTTTGAAATATTAATTTTCCAAAATTAGACATACCGAAAGGTAATATAAAACTCTTCATTTACCAATTGATTATTTTGTATATTCAGTTAGGGTTTGTTAATAGAAACAGAACATCATGTTAAAATGCAACAAAACCTGATAGCAAAATTTGGAGAAACGCCACTTTGGCTTTGTATCAAGTATATTGGTATGTAATATGAATCAAAAAAATCATGGCTACAAACCAGAGATCATCAGTAGGTGACAGAAGAAGAAATTGGAAGTACGCAACAGTGGTATCTTTGAAATTCTCAAATTTTATAAGGTTTTTTTTTTCAGGAAATGGAACCGTAAACAAATATGTAATAAACCACAATTCACATGTTATAATGAATTATATTATATTGAAATTTATATTATATTTATAGTGAATCTTTATCCTCGGGGTCCAGGGCGAACATGTCCTCTGGTACGCTCAAAGTATCTAGATAATGAAACTAATGCCAGTTTTATAATTATTCAAAGTTTTAAATATATTATAAAAGGATACTTTATGTAATTGAGAAATTCAGGGAACACTTTTTATGTAGTTGATGCTAGGTAGATAACAATTATTAATAATGAGATTTTTCAACAATGTTTTAATCAAGAAAGTTTATACTTTCCTTTATAAGCAAGGCTGGTTATTACTAAGGACGTAGACATAACTGATTAAAATTCAAGTTAGATTAATTGAAATCAAAACTCTTACTGAACAGAAGAATGAAAAAAAACGCTTGAAAAATTCATAAAATGAATAAGTAATTGAAAAAAATCATATATTTGCAGAGTGGCCCTAAATCCATATAATTAAGCAAATATAGGATGACCTTGGTGCACAATTTCTAATGAAGTAGTTGTGATTTTTAATCTTTTAACAAAGACTGACTGTAAAAAAAAATAGGCGTTGTTAAGTTGATTGGTTACACGGCCGACCGTGAGCTACACATTACAGAAGACTATCATCAACAACAGCTGATGGCACAAGTTGCTCGCAGCTGCCGGCAGATTGTAAACTGAGCCTAACTCTTTGTAGTTGGGCCAGCATTTAAAGGAGTCGGGTCTAAAGTTCATCCTCCACGATAACTTACGAGGAGAAATTTAGTTATTATTCTGCAGAGGTCAACATATTCATGATATTCAAAAGTACGCAGATGAAAATACATTCCGTAACATCTTACGAACAGTTCATCACAATGTAGAAATTAAACCTAAATATTGGACAAATTTTTATTAAGAATTACAAAACGTTAAACTTACAATGCTGTATCATAATAATTGGTGTAAGTGGATGAAAGTTCTATGTAACATATTTTTATTTTTTGAATCTTTAGTATAGATGAAGATGTGAGTGCCTATCTAGTGTGAGGTTCTCTAACCTCAAAGTCCAATTAATAACTGATGTACCAAGATGTGGGGCTATGTACACTTCAAAACATAGCAAGCTCCAACAAAAAAAATTGAGTCTTATTTTCTTAAAATTTGATAATCCCTTCAATTATAATTATAACCGTGAAAAATGAAGCCAAAAAGGCGAGCCTCAGGTGCTTTTCAGGGACGCGCAGAGCACGATCCAATTCAAGGCTGCATTCTACTTCAGTTTAGATTACAATGATGGAGGTTCCTATTAACCTCAAGGTGAAACTTCCTTTCGTGGGCGTGGCCTTTTTGGCTTCATTTTTGCTTTGGAGAGTAGGATTATGCTATCGCCCCCAGTAAATACTGAATGTCAAGCTCACAGAAGAAGAGGAAAACATATGAGCAATAAAGGAAAAGTGCTGTTTAATACCAGTTGTGACGGATAGATTTGACTGTATAGATAGCTCAGAGGAACTTGATTGAAAGTTCAATACCCATTATTGTATTCAGTTAAAATTAAACATTTATGCCTTCACTACAAATTTTAATGTTACATACAAAACTCTACACCAAAATTCTATTCATCCTATTCATTTAATTTCAAAATTTAAATCAAATAGCCTTTACAAATTTAGGTTAAGTAGGTTTTACAGTTTCAATCAAAATTTAACCTATAACAGGAGATTTCCCCTAACAATTTTAAAATAATAACTTTCCAGAAGTCGATATATTGACTTTTTATAGACAACTCCTCAAGTAATTAAAAAAAAAATCGAATTATATACAAATATTGCGTAGTTTACTTCATAACTATAATTCTACTAGTCCGATAGAGATAAAATTTTTTTTTTCATTTTTTAGATCATTTATTTATATATCATTAAGATAATAACAGAGCTTTATAAGGAAATGGCAGCATATATTATGACTGAAAAGAAAGGACAAAGGTTTGATATTGAGAGGGGTGTGCGACAGAGTGATCCGCTATCCCTAATTTTGTTTGTTCTTGTGTTGGAGATGGTGTTCTGGCGTCTTGGATGGAAAGAAGTAGGCATCAAAACAAATGGAAAATGGCTGAGCAGCCTACGTTTTGCAGATAATATTGTGCTCTTTGCAAAAGGCATGGGACAACTGAGAGAAATGATGAACCGACTTCTGGCATTGTGTAGGTTGGTCTTCATCCGAACTACCAGAAGACGAAACTTATGACAAATGGCGTAAAACAGGAGTGTGAACCATAAGTTGGCAAATGTTGACGAATATATTTATCTTGGTCAGTTAATATCGTTCACGGATAGAGGAGCAAAATAATATTGGAAGAAGCATTGTGAACGTGATGAAAAGAGATCGAATAAAAATGCTTGGATCCAGAAAGAAACAGGACTCAATGACACACTGAAGATGACAAGATTGAGCAAATGGAAATGAGCAGGGCATCTCCTTCGATGCAAAGATGACAGATGATCAAAAATTGCCATAGAATCCATACGACCTTCAAAGAAGAAGAGGACGTCAGAAGAAAAGATGGAGCGATTTGTTCAAGAGAATGGCAGGACTCCTCTGGTGGAGAGCTGCTAGGGACAGGGATGTCTGGAAGAAAAAAGGGAAAGAACTCGCCTCCCAATAGGGCTGGTCACCCCGGAAAGTTCTGACTATTACTCCCGAAAGGGAAGGTCTATGCAGGAAAGGATACAGAAAGATGGAGAGAAAGAAGAAGAGAAAATTGACAGAAGTTAATGTTTTGTCAACTATTATATATATAAATTTATTTATTATTTTTTTTTTCTTTCTATCTTCTTTAAATGTTTATATTATATTTTGTAATGATAATTGCATAAATAAAAGGCTATTTCATTTCAATATAATATATCGAAAAATCTATACTTTTTAATTTATACTTAAATAATGTTTAATTTTGGCTATGGCTTTGTTTCTACTGGCTAAATCAATAAATGTTTCTAAGAATATGTATATTTATCTATCACTGTTTTATTATATTCATTAATTATTATTTTATATTTCTTGTTTTTTTTTCTGTCCATTATTATTAAAGTTTTTTCTTTAAATATTTTATTACTACTCGGTATATTATCAAGTAATTTTTATCTAGAATATATTTACTTAATTTATTTTTGATGGTTATATTAATCTGAAATTGCCCCAGCTTGATCTTAATATTTCGTTCATTATAATTATTCTTTGGGGAGGGAAGGAATATAATATAATATGTAATAAAACCAGAATAAACATAATTTTATTTATTTTTAATAGAAAATAAACAAATATTATGTATTTGTTTAATAAATATATAAATATGTAGTATTTATTCAATTAAAAAACATAAAGAAGTTTCTGACTATAAGTTACCACAACCTCCATGCACGTAAGGAATTCGATAAAATTCAATTTATCACACAAGTATGAGTAGCTTTAGTATTCAGCCAAGTAAGGAGAAATCCTCCAATCCAAGAAGTTATAAGGAAAATCTTAAATTTATATATTCTGAATATATATCCAACGAAAGTCTACTGTTTGAATACAAGTATTTGCAACTATCGTTGGGCATGGATCTAGGCCAAAACCTGGAAGGATTTAAGTCACTCTTTGCCCCTAAAACACAGGTCCAAATTCTGGGACATCTGAGTATTTTATTTTATTTTTTACAAAGTTTTTACGTCTTGAAAACGTGAAAATAACTGAGAAATAATTGAATAAAGAAACAGCAATACAGCTCCACAAACCGAAATTTAGAAAGCGTGAAATAAATAATGGCCGGGCATCGTACACCTCAAACCGCGGGCGGATCACTTTGTTCCAAAGAAGTAACAAACTAATCGAGGGAAATAAATAGATCATCAACAAAGACAACAGGAAACCTCTGAGAAGTCACTCAACTGTTTAATCAGTCAGCTCATGTGCTGCAGTTGTACCAAATATAGACCCCGGGACAAAGACTATTTCCGGCCTGACATTTGTCTACACGGACCAGTGATTTCTGTTACTTGGGTCAGGCTTCCGAAAGGAGTAAATAGGGTTCTGGACTGAATGACAAAACAAAAAATGTACTCCAGAAAATAAGGAAAATATAGCGACCAGTTAACAAAAAAAAGTTATTAACAATAATATATTAATATAATTAATATTCACAGCGTTTATATTCTAATAAGCGAAAACCAAAGGTTAAAATGATTTTGCTAACTTTATATAAAACGTAACAATTTAAAATAATAATTACGTTAATACCAAATACAGTTGCTATTTTCCACTCAAGTATATATAATTTATTACCAAGAAATGTAATTATAAAAACTAAATCTGAAAATACAATATCGTACGCAATTCGTTAATTTAAATTTTTAAAAATGTGGTAGGGCGATTGATATATACAAACATATAAATATATCTTTTAAGCAGTTATATTAACGCAAATAAACATCCATTGCATAAAGTTCTATATTAAAGAAATTTTTTCAACACTAATAATTTACTATAGCTTCGTAAACCTAAAATAAATGATAATTCTACTATAAAATTAAAAGAAAATCATTTTTTAAATTCTTTATTAAACTGATTATGATATGGAAATCAAATTTATCAATACAATTTAAATTTCAAGTAGATAATAAATGGAAAAAAACTTGAAAAACGAATTGTCGTTCAAGCTTCACGATAGCATAGAAAGAATTTAAAAAAATATGAAATATGAGGTTCATTAGAAGGAAGTCAACATGATTAGCACAGACTAATCAATGAAATAAATAAATTTTAGATCCTGGAAATATTTTTTTATATAAATCTATTTAGGAGTATTATATTAAAAGTATAAAAATATATTAGCTTCTCATATATATATATATTTTTTTTAATATTTAGACGTTATTAAGTTTATTTATTTCCGCCACTACTGTTGCTTATGCATGAATAAAAGTATTTTCTTAGAAACAATTAATATTTCGAAAACGGCTAGTACAATTTAACTTTACAAATTTCGAGGAAAGTTGGGGAGCAGTGTGAAAATGCTGTAGTATCAATTTTATCAGATACCATTTACAACTTTCGCACCAATTTTTTTTCCTTGAAATGTCTTAACAACATCAGATTCAGCAATTTTTAGAAAATAACATAAGGGCGGAAATTAAGAAATGAGGAAGAAGCTGTGATGATCTAATAAGAAGCTATCTGACTTTTCAATCAGACAATTATAGCGCGTAGGTTGGTCGATGCATGTCATATCACAAGAAGAAATAACACAAAAAAAGGCAATCCATCCCGGCCGGACCTGCCCCACTAAGACCCCCAGGGAGCGACGGTCCTATATCTCTTTAGAAATGTTTGCTGAAAATGGGAAGAGGAGCCTTACGATAGTTAAATTCTGTATATAATAATTGAAAATTTTTCCTCTGTATAGAAATAAAAAAAAAAAAAAATCAAAAATGATGGTTCTAAACAAGATAAAAAAAAAACCATTACTTTTAAATGAGGATATTTTATGCCACTTATATGTTCTCGTTTATATAGCTCTTTAGTTATAATTGAAAATTAATATTGCGAAGTATAGTTCTATGAATAGTATTTATACAGGGTAATAATTTAATAATGTTTTGATATTTGATAGGAATAACAAGGTTTGTCATTGTATTTATTTAATAAATGTATTAGGATTTGACCTGTAGTGAAATAAATATTAGTTACTTACTCAAAGAAGGAAAAAAAACGGTGATGGAGATAATAAACACTTACCTAAAACAAAAAGGTATATAGGATTAGTATATTGCTGTACATATCACCTGTATATATATTTGTACTGAATTTTAATTTTAAAATAATATACCAGTTAAATTAATATTGTTTTTTTTTCTTTTATATAATTGGAGTTAACCGACTCTTACGCTTAACTTGTCATGTTTCGGTCCAGATCAATACTAATAATCCCTATCTCACAGTGAACTAGAAACAATACTCAAGAAAATAATGGATAATTAAAAAGGATGTAATTTAATTTTTTGTTTCATTCCTGTAACTCAAGAATTCGAAAGACGGGAAGAAATACAACAAAAAGTTTTCTTCCATGAAAATTGATGAAATTGAAGAGAGAGGTTGGTACTTTTTTTTTTTTTTATGTATTGAAACAAAATTTCATTTAATAATATTCTTTCTTTAGTTCAAAGGATCCCTTAATCATAACTCACTAAAGGCTGAAACAAAAAATAAAAGGTTTTCTAATAAAGAAGTCAAACAAAAAGTGATATTTTTTATCAATGTCTCTTGTCATTTGTGATAATATCAACCTTATTTCTTTTATCAATTAGCTTATAAATTGAAATATAATTAAATATTCCAAGATTTAAATGAAATATATATTTTTTATTTGAATTTAACAATGTGGATGACCGAGCATGTTGAGCCACACATTGGTATTCTCTTGTCATATGCGGTGTCGGTTCAAATCTGGCTTGGGCGGATTGAAATATATTTTGTGGTGGACCCTCGGAATAAATCTCGACTTTCTCATTTTGGCTGGAATAGGTTGGTAACCTATAGAATACCCAAGAAAGAAATAGTTCATACCTGGTCAGTTATATTAATCAACTTTTTACTACTGCTATCAATAAGAGATGGTTAATTATTTCAAGGGGCCTTTGTAGAAGTGGGAGCTGAGGCGTAGGTCTCAACAACCTCGGAACTGTAGCGGCGCCGATTCGAGATAACCTATTAAAATTTTAATTAATATAAAACGACACGTTTAATAAACAAACATTTCTTTTTTAATGTTCAATATTCAGAATCGGCTTTAATATTCCTAAATCAATCTCTATCCCCGAAATATTAAGAGAAATGCAGTACTTGAGAATACTGAACCTACAATACTCCGCTATTGAAACCAGATGAGGTTTTGTAATACGGCGATAGCCACAGGACTTGAGTGGGAAAGCTAGTCGCTGCTAAGACTCCAATTATCATATTTCAAAAGGGGTCTTTGGAACAATACCGTTTAAAACTACAAAGAAGATTGGAGTGACAACTAAAAGGGATGTGAGGGACTTGATAGGGATTGGAATGGGAAAACTTTGGGGTTAGGAAGGGTTGGATTTTGAGATTAAAATTCGGAAAACAAATAATAACAATAAATAAACAATAAATAATAACATGGCGGTCACAGAGCAACGCATTCTTGGATTCTTAATATAGAGTATTAGTCAATATTCTATATTAAGAAATCACTTATTTATTTTTTTTTCGACTGAGAATTGTAGTCATAAGTCTCAGTAAAAAAAAGTTAAAAATGTTAATTAAAATTATAAAAAATATATTAACTGGTCATACATTACAATGATCTATGATGCAAGTAAAACTATGGACCAGAAATCATGAAATTAGAGTTGAAAACAAATATACAATAGGAAATCAATATATATTTTTAGTGACATTTTAAAATAATTTTTTCAAGAATATTAATTTTTTAATATACTTCAAGCTATCACTACTGGACACAGATAAAATGTTGGTTTGTTTGTTAAGAAATGAAAAATGGTTTGGAATATTGATAAAGTAACAAAAAAAGCTTGGTTGGTTTCGTTTTGCGTGTTCAATTTACAACTCCTATTATTTTTTATACTGTCCTTCACGGTTTATGTTTAGACCTCTTACGTTAAAGAAACAACGCCTAAAAGTCTACAAAAAATAAAATGTTCTCTAAAATATTTGACAAGGAGAAGAATGAGTCGAGTATTTAGAATGTTAAGTATTAAATAGGGATTTTTTTTTTCGTTTGTAGATGAAAGAATCCGTAAAAAGCAATAAAATCCTAGACCCAAGGTAACACCTAACACTAAGAAGTAGATTAGAGAAACCACCCAAACCCACTTGTTTCTAACCTTGCTTCCTCTTTCATTCCTGGCAATCCTCCAAGGCGCCTGAAAAGAAGATGGCCTCGTGACCTTATATTGTAAAATGTTTCTACTACTGGGTAGTTTCTCTACATGCTGTATCATATCATTATCATTATGTCATTATGATCAAATTTACTTGTTGTATTTTTTATACAGTTGTAAATATCAATAAATAAAAAAAAAAAAAATTTAAATGATGGAAATACTAAGAAACTAGATATGGTTCCTGCTACTTGATATGAAGTACTATAATGAATTAACCAAACGATGACTATTATTGCCCATATGTTTTTATTAACCACCAATAATATCGAGTTTATTAACTCATCGAAATTTTTAAATAGCTTAAATAATTATAATTTTTTATAACATGACTTTATTTTTATTTCAGATATTATATCTCTGAAGTATGACACATTAAGGCACTACTCTAACCAAATCGAAGCAACTGTATTAACCGATGTTCTGCCATAATAATAATAATAATTATTAATTTTTTTATATGATAGTTGACAGTTTTAAGCTGTTCTAAAATTAAAAGTTTTAAAAATTAATTACATTATGACAAAGTGAGGTAATTTGACTTAATTAATGACGTTGGACCGTTGATGTAATGAAGAGTGTTGAGCCTTACTATGGATACCAATTGATTTATTTAAAAAATAAATACCAGTCTCAAGATACTGAAAAGATTATATATAAAATAATTATTATAGTTATTAACTATCTTAAACGGTAGTTTAAACATTGGCGTAAACGTTGCCAAGGCAACTTAAGATAGTAAATAACAATACTAAGATAATAATTATTATAATGGTATATTTTAAAGTAAAAATCACTGATCAAGATTCAATTCAGCTTAAAATTCTTAAATTTAGCGCAAAATATTTATAGTATCATCAATAGCATAGTGATGCTGGAAGGAACGCAAAGAGTTTCACGGCTACTATCAACAAATACGAAAATGATATGTGAGTGAGTCAATGAGCAGATAACAATAAAAAAAACATCCGAACGGACGAGTAGAGTTTAATATCGTAAACTAGATTCACTTTTTCATAACAACAGTTTTAATTACACCAACTCCTTATAATTTTAATACTTTTGTTTTGATTAATAATTAAGTAAAACACAAAGTTTTGTCGGATTCATATCAATAGTAACGAAAAATAAGTTTTTCAAAATTTGGAAAAAATATTACAAAATGAAAATATGATGAAATAAATATACATATTTTTTATTGCATTGATAATTCCAAAACGGCAGTTAGATATATTCTGTTTTACTATATGTAAATAAATAAATACAACACCTAAAACATTTTGCTTTGTTGTAACGGAGAGTATAATGCTTGTATATACAATGCTCTGCGGAGGTGTATGTTTTTCTTGTGGGTGTTCATGCCTACTTCAAGTTTTACGACTGTTGGGATTTCAAGGGAGTGGAATTCCGTACTTGCACCACTAACAACAAGTCTTTCTTTTCTTTTATTGTTGGTTTAGAAGAGAGGTCTTATCCTTAGAAACTTAGCAAATATTAAATTAAATTTAGTTATGTATAGTTGATCGTAGATTCAATATGAGGAGATGGTTGGGGGTGTGGTAATGATACACAAAGTTATTATTATTTTATTTGTCCCGAAGTTTTGGCCTGAATTAAAGGCCTTTATCAAGGATGAAAACGAAAACGAAGAAAAAAAACGAGAAAAAACAAAACAAACTATGAAAAGTAAAAAATAATAAATTAAGTAGATAGTAAATGATGCTAATAGTAGATAAAGTATAATATTGCAGAGATGAGAATTATTCAAAACAAATTATAAAAAAAAAGGTATTAAAAATCAGAGAGTGCACATGTAAATAAAGGAATAAACACAATTAAAGGTGCAGGAGAAAATATAAAAAATGAGAAAAATAAATTAATATAGTGAAATGTGCAAAAGAAAACGATATACATGATAGAAGTCTGAATTTGAGAAAATATTTATTTTATTCACGATTTTATTTAATTTACAAATATTAAGGGTCTAAGCTAATGTCACCATAGTGGAATATTATTTTTTAGCACATCACGTTTCTTATAACTGTAGAACCGAGTTTGATTAAAAAAATACAAATATGTTGAAAATAAGATATTTCGGAACTGGGATATTGGTAAATTACGATGAACTTTATAATCTAAATAATAAAATCGTGTCAGCGAGTTTCTGTCGTCGTATTACGAGTACTGTATAACCACTGCCCCTTTTCCATTTTTTATCAAATCATACATAAAGAACTTAATGTTCCATAAGTAACCGATCTAGCCCGGACTAAATATCATTCCTTCCATTATAAACTCCCTAACGACCCAAACCCACTTGTTTCTAACCTTGCTTCCTCTTCCATTCCTGACAACCCTCCGAGGCGCCTTAAAAGAAAATGGACTTCTAATATAGAAATGTGATTAGAGTGCTACCAATAGGTAGTTTTTCTACATGCCTATACCACTTCATTTTATCTTATATAAAATTTACTTGATGTATTTTTATGTAAATACAGTCGTAAATAGCAATAAATAAATAAAAAGTTATGTCAACAGAAAATTAATGAATAAAGCTTTAATATTTGTTATAAGGACTTAAAAATATGGAAACAATACATAGATAGTAAATTAAAGATTAAAATAATGTATATTATGTTGAGATAGAGAGAATACTGCAGGGAATTATGTTCTCTATAGGGGAGTACTTTTTTTTTAACAACGGTTGTGCTAGGAGGTCATTGTTTATGATTAAGGATGCCCGCCATATAGAGGGTGCCCACAGGATTTACACTCGAACCCGGTTAACGGAACTTTTATAATTTTCGAAACAGTGCCTTACTCCCTAAACTGCGCCGTTTCTCCCAACCAATTTTTTTATTATGGAAGTACTTTTAATTTACACTACAATCAAATCCTGGTTAAAAACAATAATAAAATATAGTGCGTTCTGAGTTTCTAACTAGTGATATATGACGCTCCATTTGGGAATATTTGTGTCTTCATCAGGTATGAAGAAAAATATTTTGATCGATTTATGTATGCATGATGCATTGGAAATCGTATATATTCTAATTCCCTGCCCGTTAAAGGTGGTAGAAAAGCGATAATAACAATTCCTCTGCCTTCGCTTTAGCAGTAGCTGTTAACTCTCCGATAGTACATCCATCACACGGTACAGCAGCCGGCAACAAATTACCCTAACCATCGATTCTTCCGATCCGATTACGATCCAATAACCAACAGTTTTTACCTATTATTTTCACCTGGAAGATGATCATAATGATCTCGTATTTAGTAACGTGATTTATTTACGTATTACATCATGGGCAATCAGTCATACAAAGAAAAATATTCAATTTTAAAAAATTAATTTTTTTTTCTATAATGTACGTATTTAAAAAACATTTTTTTTTCTCATAAAAAAAAATAGCACCTTGATTACTTCAACAAAATTATGATCTGCTTAACCTAGAAAGTAGTTTGTATAATGCTATATTATTAAGAAAATTTTCCTACAGTTGTCAGCACACGTGGATGCCGAACAAGCATTGTTCCAGTTATCTGAGATAACGCTCGTTCGTTTAATTCGGATTGTTCTTTCAACAATTTCACATGTTTTATTTTCGAAAATTTATAACGAATCATTATTAATAATATGCAATATAATGATAATCTTATAACAAATAATGATGTTTTCGATTTTAATTTCATAAAAAGCTTAAAGAATGGTACATCTTTTTACATTTTACATAACCTTAAGTATGGGTACATCAATTAATAAAAATATTTTTAATACAAAAGTTGATAATAAAAAATACTACAAATAAATTTATCAATATAAAAGATAATAAATTAAGATTTGGTAAATTTAAATAAAATATTCTGAAGGTTAATCTCAAATTTATCAACAATGAGTAAAAAACATATTTTTTCATACTTGTTCGTCTAGTGACAAAAAACAAAATAACAAGCTATTACAATATATTTTTAAATATAAATCTTTATTCACCTCTGTGTTCAAGTTTATTTTTAAGAAAATGCCAAAGTTAGTATTTTTAATAAAAATAATATTAGCATTGTTCAGATGAATAATAAGTTAAATTAACGAAAATGCAGCTTCTACTCGTTAATTATGATTTTTCTTTCAAGAATTTCATCTTTCTAATAAAATAAAATGTTTTAGATATTTACAGATTGAAAGTTAAAAGCTAAATAGTTATTTGTGTTTTCTAGATATTGTAATGAAAGAAACCCTTGTATATTCTATTCCCTATGAGCTATTTACAGTTAACCTAACATGTATCTGTATGTACAGTGTTTCCTGTGTTCTGGCGATTCCTTGCTAAATAAAAATCAGTGAATGTATTGAAACTATTGGAATTTTAACTTTTCCCAAAAAGTAAGTTAAGACATTTTTTATGTAAATTGTATATGTATAATGTATTGCATTATATTATTATGTATTCTGTAACCATATAAAAAATAAAGAGGTTTGGAAAAAAAAAAAAATGTTTTAGTTTAGAAAATTTATAACGAATCACTATTAGTAATATACACAATAACGATAATCATATGACAAATAATAACGTTTTCGATTGTTGTTTTACAATAGGCTTAAACAACGGTACATCTTTTTAGATTTTATATGGCAAATATTTGTAATCCAATTAATAAAAATATTTTTAATATAAAGGTTTATAAAAAATGTACTAAAAATAAATCTATCAATATAAAATATAATAATTTATCAACAATGAGGGTGAAACATTTTTTTTATTCCTGTTCGCCTACAAGTCGATTTTCAACAAAAAGTCTAAGTTGGAATTTTTAATAAAAATAATATTAGCATTGTTAATAGTTAACGTGAACAAAGAGTTGAATTAACGGAAATACAGCTTTAGTTTTACATTTTAACAATGAAGCAGTTTTCATTCTAAATTTAAATTTTATTCCAACCAATCCTAGCACTATCCTCACCACGTATGCCGATGACACATGTGTGCTCGCTGTTAATAATAATCCATTAATTGTATCCCAAACTCTCCAATCCCATATCACAGCCCTCGATGAATGGTGTGGTAATTGGAGGATTAAGATAAATTCCAACAAATCCCATCAAATCACCTTTACCCTTCGTCGTAAACCTACCAACTGCCCTACAGTATACCAGGTCTCTAGCTAAATCAGGACAGATTCTACAGCCATTCAGAATGTGATGTCTGTCTTGGAACATATTGATGAGAACTACTATACAGCTTTGTAATTCAAAAAGGAGTTGATATATCTTCTTTGTTATATTTCAGATATTTTCAAAGCTATACCTATACGACACCAGTGCCAGATTTTAAGAAAATCTGAGAGGGAATCGTTAGGTTCAAGCCTGCCTCAATTTCTTTTTTTATATTTTACGAAAATGAAGCAAGGAAATATTCTCAAGACGAAATGACTAAGGGAGCGGTGTGGGTGAATGACACAGAGCCGTGGGTTAAAACAGCGCCCTCCAAACCTGTTTATTGTCCCCCGTATATGTCACTAACGCATTCCGATCATTTGACATATCGCCATATTTGAACACTATATCATTAATCTTATCTCTATTTATAGGTTTGTTGGAGTTTTATTCGCTGCTAAAGACACAAATAAAAAAAAGTAAATAAAAAAAGGATTCAACACTATCGCTAAACAAATATTTTCAAAAAACGATGACTCGCGCATTTTAGCTGCTACTATATAAAAGCTTCAGGAAAAAGTTCCAAAGTATGTTTGTGTGAACCAACACTTAAAGGAATTACAAATTTATCGGAGAGTCCTAGTTGGGCAATTATCCCCCCAATATTTATAAGTGAGTTATAGGGCAGCTGATTTTTAGGTAGCTGTGAGAAAGATACGTTTTAATGAAGACCCTACCATACCACCGGTTATAGTTCGATTCTTGTAATAACAAGAGCTCTTTATCCTTGACAAAATCTCTATTTCTATCGCAGATCTCTCCCATTCTAATTTTAATACTTACCGGATCATTAAGTTTTATAGAAAACCTAGTTACAAAAAAAGTATACTCAACAGCGAGTGGGCCCCCCTCATGCGTGAGGGATAGAGTGGGCTTGGGGATCCTCAGGTCGAGAGTATACAATATTGTACATAATAGTGTAAATGTGATTAGTGCTTTTATTTTATAGTTATATTAGTTAAAAATTTTACTTGTTTTATTTTATCTTTATGTACATAGTTTGATTATTTTTATTTTATTTATCTTTCTGCTTATATATATATATTTTTTAATTTTGGTATGAATATGAACATTTATCACCATTACTTATTGCCCAATGTCGTGGTAGATTGTATTATTTACCAATAAATAACAAAAATTACAAAAATATTTCTAAGCAATGTCTCTAACAAATTATCTAAATTTGTATACTGTCCATTTTGTGTTTAATAACTAGTTAAGAAAATTTTTAAATGTCTATGTAAACAATAAAAGTTCGAAAGCTTGGTCGATAGTTGTTTATTTTTGACTGAACTTCAATACCCTAAAATAAATAAATAAAAATAAAATAATCAAAGACCCATCAATTGGCAATTAAAATTATTTCGACAAAGTTGCTATCAACAATTATTACAAATTTAAGATTTCATCTTCCTACTTCTCTGTAAGATTTTTTGTTGCAATATTTAACATTGAATATTTTTCTTTCCTTACGTTATTATTATTTTTTTTAATTAGATGCATTATGAATTTAATTAATTCGAGGAGAGTAAATGAAAAAACTTAAAATAAAATTCCACCGAGAAAACACTAAATAAGATTTCGAATAATAAATTGAAGTTTATTACCATGTAAAGGAACGGGTACAAAGAAGCGGCGCGTAGTGTAATAAGTTACCGCAAGACAAATGCGGGCGAGCTGGAGATAGTAGATTGTGTAAGCAAGTAAATAATAAAGATAAATTAGGGACAGGATTACACAGAATAATGGAGATAAGAACCATGATAAGTCCCCTCTGAATCTGTAATGTCTCCTCACCTTCTGGGCTGTCCTGTTCTTTAGATAATAAGTATCATTTTATCTGTTAGTGGTGTAAGTTATTTTTATAGTTCTTTCGGTAGGTGTGAAGTTTCTTTTCCATGTTCTCTCAAAGATGGGCCGTAGAAACTTGGAGCAATCTATCTACCGTCTACCTTCGCTCACGTAGCCACGGCAAGATAATAGTCGGAGGTAGGATAAATGGAAGTTAGGGAGAGTTCAGGTCGCTCATATTTTATGGGGGATATCGCAAAACGAAAAATATCCAGCTTTCCTTATCAATTACAGGATAACTGACAATAATTATAAATATTGAATAAAGTTGTTAATTTCCTAATTTCTAATTAAAAAGGTGGGTTAAGATATTAATAATTTTAATTTTTTTTTCTTTTAGGGATGGTCTGTCAATATTTCTGAAATACTATTTATATACTAAATGCTATATAGAAATAATATATAGAAGAAAATGTCTCTGAAGAATCAAAAATAAAAAGTATAAGTTGGTTATGGATTAATTGAAATTATTTTTTCAGAAATACAAATATTTTAAATGAATTATTTATTTCTTATGATATTGAGTGTTTTAAAAGTTTATAATTATATTTCATGTAGGTTTAGTTACTAAATTACTTTCATACATGATTTATGTTTTGGCTTTTATGTGTGTTGAATATAAATAAATGAAATTAATTTAATGTTTTTTAACTTAATAGAGTAAAATACGTCAGTTCAATTTTGTTATATATTAGGTTACTTTTTATATTTGTTTTTATTATTTTGTTTCAGTTTCGATTCAATTTGTTCTTATATTAGAACTTTTGTCCCGTTGTTATTATGAATAAATAAAGAAGTCCTTGAAATGTGAGGACAAAATAATAATAATAAGAAAAATTAACCCTTCAAAAAGAGACTTTATTGAGTTAAAAGACATTTTAAATATGTTTAGTAGCGTTAGCATTAAAATTTAAGTAGTAATTAAAAAAATAAAATAGAAACTCTTCTATAATATGAATGATATCATTCTATAAGTGGATGGAATTATAATGAAGCAGTAAGTGATCGTTGACGCATAAGTAAGACAATTTTGGCTTCTGACGTCTCAAGGTGTCTCTGAGAAAAAAGTCTGAATGTTTTGAGTTAAAAGAATTGAGATCTTTGAAAAGAGTGTCTTCTTCGCAGTAACAGTTTTCTGAAAAGTCTATCCAAGGATTCAAGTATAAGTGTCAACAAGACAGAAGGAGTTGACTCTAGGAGAGTAGTATGCAGAAGAAGATCAAGACCTTGTGAGGCCGCGGGCGATAAGAAATTGGCGAGCCATAGGCGGTACGATAATGCCGTACCCTGGTACGGCATTATCGTATCACCCAGAAATTTCAGATCAGAAATTTCTGGGTTCCCCTTCATTAGGAAGAGAATTTATCGGGGAGTTTTGAATATTTGAAATACCTACATAATGGAAGATTGTCCAAACAACTATGAATTCGTCTGAAACTATAAGTTTTTTTTTTTGTATTTAACATATAAGTTATTAATTTAATTTTACGTGACAAGGGATCCTGGGCAGCCTAGATCCATCTATGTTGTATGTACTATGTACACATAGATTACATTTAACACACACCTGTATATAAATGTATGTATATCTGTTTGTGTGTATATGTAATCATATGTTTTTGTCATATATGAAGGAACACATCGACTTGAAGCCTACCTCCCACTTGACCTACCAGAAAACTCAGCCTCACCCATATCATTATAGCGAAGACGTGTCCCGCCTTACAAAGGCTAGAAAGGTCTGACAAGACTACACTTACCCGACTACCTAACGTCATTATCGGCTTATTTATGAGGCCACTATCCAATTTAACTATAAATATAACAATAAATTCACAATATTAATGCTTAATTAACAACAAAAAATTCAGAAAGTTTAATTCTTCCCTAATATTTAAGATATATATCAGTGTTAGAAAGATATTGGAGAAAATCATAACTAGTTTCTGAAAAAAAGTGAATTTTTTTTGTAAATTTGTCTAAAAAATTTGTAAACTTACATAATGTAAGTTACATTAAATAATAGTAAAATTAAATAAGGTAACTTTACTATACATACTTTTTAGTTTTATAAAAACTGCAACATTTAGTTACACATCGAATATTATATACATATTAAATCAATAACTTTGATTAAATAAACTAATTCTTCACACATGCTTAGAGTGTTAGCTGCTTAACCGCATTTACTCAGCGGCTTCGTAAGTCGACTTTACCTTTCACGCGTGTCAGACCTCAGGCCATATAAACATTGTACATATTAGTATTAGTAGTTCTAAATTTAACTTTTATTTTTTGAAAATTTTGCTACTATTTTAACTTTTAAACAAAAATTTTTCTCACCTCTTCAGTATTAGAGATTTCCGTTGGGTTATGAAATTGAGACGGACGCTATGAGAGATAATATTTGACCACAACAATACCAATAGAGGCTAAGCAAACAGAATAAGAGGTACATTGAAGGAGACAGTTTGACGTTGACATGACGTCGAGATAGACAACTCTAACAGAGTTCCTTATCTAGTCTGAGGTAAAGTAGGATGCTTAAAGGGATTATAAAACATTTTTCGAGCTTAAAATACAACATTTAAGGATAAAATTATAATGATATTCAACTTTTTTTTTTTTTATAAATCTTAACACTAATTAATAATTTAAATATTAAAACTAAGTTATATGAAGAGAAGATGGTTGAGGGTGGGGTCGGACAATAACACAAACAAGTTGAAAAAAATTATTTAATAGGGCCAACGTTTCGGCCAGGATTTCTAGCCCATCAGGGCTAAGAACAAAGAACAAGATAACAACCAGTAAATACAAAAAAATATGAAGAGAAAATAGAAACAGAATGATTAAAGTAAATAATTGTACAGAATGAAAATTAATAAAAATAAAGTAATGAAAGAAGTGGAAAATAAAACGTATATATAGGTAATTAAATATGTTAGTAAAATAACATAATTAAGGAAATAAAATAAAAATTTAAAGTAACATAAAACAAAGAAATATGAACATGTTAATTTAATAATAATTTAAAAATTAACGTTATGGAAAGAAAAAAAAAATGAGTGAAAGAAAATATGTGTAACAAATGAAATATGTAAGTATAATACTTGAGTAAAGATATAAAACATAAAGTCAGAAAAAAAGAAGTGTATTTTTTTGTCCGTACTCTCCTGTAAAAAATGGTTACAAGTATATAATATAAACAGAAGATATACAATTTCTTAATCCATGTTTTACCCGCAGGTATTTTAATGTTAATAAGGGTGTCGAGAGGCGAAGACGCTAGTTACGCTTCAGTTTTAGGTAGAGAGGGGAGGGTCCGCTTTGCAGGTGAAGAATTATAGTAGGATAAGACTGCAGAAATAATAATATAATTCTATATTATAATATATTAATTATATTTTATATCAAAGCAATAATAATACAAATATTTGGTTAAAAAACGGTCATTTTTTTAAACACTCCATTAAATTGACTTGACGAGTT